>NW_007249974.1:565519-598688 GCF_000164805.1 Carlito syrichta | reverse complement strand
ACTGCACTCCAGTCTAGGCGACAGAGTGAGACTCCAACTCAAAAAAAAAAAAAAAAGTTTACAGAAAGCTAAAGTTAATTTCTTATTGAAAGCATTTTATACATTTAGTGTAGGCTAAGTGTACTTACAATGTTTATAGTCTACAGTAGTGCACAGTAATGTCCTAAGCCTTCTCATTCACTCACCATCACTCACTGACTCACCCAGAGCAACTTCCAGTCCTGCAGGCTCCATTGATGGTAAGTGCCCTATCTGGGTGCATCATGTTTATTTTTGATACAGTATTTTCACTGTATCTTTTATATGTCTAGTTGTGTGTATATACACAGATACTTCCCATTGTATTACAGTCACCTACAGGATTCAGTACAGAAACATGCTGTGGCGCTTGCAATAGGCTATACCATCTAGCCTTGGTGTCTAGTAGGCTATCCCATCTAGGTTTGTGTAAGTCAGTCTGTAATGTTCACATAATGGTAAAATGGCCTAAGAATGCATTTTTCAGAATCTATCCCCATCATTAAGCAACTCATGACTGTAGTTATAAACAAGTAAACCAGGGTGTTAATTAATTACTTATCAACCTGGAGGAAAATTTTGACAAAGCACTGTAGGAGACTGTCCTTAAATCTGTTCTAAATCAGTATTTCAAGTTAATGATTTAGATGAAAATGTAGAAGGCACGTTTATCAGATCTACAAATGACCACAAAGTGAGCAGGATAACTAATATGGTAGAAATAGAAGCATAATTCAAACGGATCACTACTAGTTAAATGCTAAACTAAAATTAACGGGATTAAACTTAACTGGGTTATTGTGAAGTCCTTTTCAGGTCCCAAAAAGTAAGTTGCAGAGTCATAGAATATGAAACACCAGTTCAATTTGAATAATCTAGAAATTCTAATTAATCAGAAGCTTGCTAAAATGCAGCAATATGGCATGCTTACTTTAAAAACAGAGAGAGGGAGGGTAGTGTTTAGACTGCATTAATAAGTAAACTCACAAAAACTCAGATCACAGAAAATAATAATCCCACTTTGTTTACATTGATTGTACCCAAAACAGGCTGCAGTACTAATTTGATCTATCAGTATGATTTTAAAGGTGGCAACATAACACCTGCCCTCAGCTGCAAGTTATTCTCAGTGCTATTACTCAAAGGAACTCAAATCACTCTATGAAAAAGATACCCGCACACGCGTGTTTATTCACAATAGCAAAAACACGGAACCAACCCTACTACCCATTGAAAGAGGACTGGATTTTTTAAAGTGTGTACATATACAAGATGGAATATTATGCAGCCATAAAGGACAAAATTATGAAATTCACAGCAACTTGGATGGACTTAGAGTCTATAATGCTAAGTGAGCTATCGCAGAAACAAAGAACCAAGTATCACATGTTCTCAACTCATAAGCAGATCTCGAACAACTATCATAATACTAGAAGAAAGGGATTGGCAGTAGTGGAAAACCCACCAGGGGAGGGGGAGAGTAGGGGCAGGATTGGCAGTAGTGGGAAACTACCAAGGAAGGGAGGGTACACCTCATCAACAAGGGTACCTGCATAATGAACATTTGTATACCTAACCCTGAATTGTACCCCAAATCTTTAAAATAAATTTTTTTTAATTAAAAGTTAAAAAATAAAGTGATTTCCACTATATTTCAATAGGAATATTATATGAGTTACACTATAGTATTCTGGTGGTTCTCTCTGCCATGCTTAAAGAACTGTGGAATACCATCTTTATTGCTTGAAATTATCACTAGAAGGCTCTTGTTGGAAGGCACGATTAGTTGATGGTTGGGAAAATAGGTATGTATTTTGGAGGCTCTTGTTTTCGTGTGAAGAGTGTAGAGGTTAGACAGGCTACATCTGGAGAATGACCGGATAGCTCCCTAAAACAAAGCCAGTTTACCTAGACCATTAATTTTCCCCACTATATGATGGCTCCTCCAAGCCATATTTGGCATGTCTTATCTGGAAGAAAATATGTTCAGGAACATAGTTTGTATTCACAAATATTCTCCAGGAATTTGATCAATATAGAGAAGAATGGCATTAGAGAATCCAAAACAGATTTTTAGGATATTATAATTTCTACAATACTCGATACTCCTTTGAGTAATCACGAGGCTTGTACTATGTGCCTATCACAATGCTGGGAGCTGGAACTACTAAACAAAACAGTCCTCATCCTCAGGTCACCAATAGTCAAAGATGTCAATGACCAACTTCATGATATATAATAGATGTAATTTGAAAGTACAAAAGTAATAAAAAGAAGAAAACTATTAAGTCTAAGATAGTCAAAGCTTCAGAGAGGAAAAGATACTCTACTTGGTTTATATCATACTCTGATTGCTTCTTTTGTTACGTCAGCAAATGGGTTAGCACTTAACTTTGGGGGAGATGGCATGAAAAAAAAACAAGATCTTGCCCAGGCTGACTTCCAGCGTAGCCAATGTACTAATTAAAATGTGATACAAAGCGGGGAGAGTCGCATACAAGATTGAGAGACTCTTTCTAAATAAATCTCACATGATTAACAAATGAAGTAAGGACTTACCTTCAGTATTCACCCTTCAAACATGAAAACCTCAACAAATGCCCTGGAGATATTGTGCACACCAGGAAAAGACATGTGAGGGAAGTAGTACCCTTGTATTTTATTTTTGTTCTTTCTTCTTCACGAACAGAGTGGGTGTGGCACCAAGGAATTGTCTCCACCAGAATGAACTCTCATCAGACTGGTCAGCTATGGTCAGTCATATTTTGTTCTTTTTCAGCTATTAAAGCAATATTTGTATCTTTTAACTAGACTTTATCTTGCTGTTATCTCAGTGCTATTAAAATGAGTTGCACTAGATGTTCTAGTAGAACTATGGAGTACTGTTTTTATTGCTTCAACTTACCATCGGAAGGTTCTTGTTAAAAGGTGTCATTAACTGCTGACTAGAGAAAAGGGTTTGTATTTCTTATGCTCTTGTTTTGGGGGGTAGACTCTGGGATGTAGGGGAGAGACAGGTTATATATGGAGAATGACCAGATGACTCCCTAATATTCAGTCTGTAGTGCCTTCGGCCTGGGCCTGAGATGGGTCCTCGCTCTCCCCCTCACTTCCTTGCCTACTGGAGTCTTAGTCAGTCTTCGACCTTTTCTGCAAAACGTCCCTCAAGCCCTGCTTAAAATGAATTGTTCTCTCTGGTAAATTCCCACTGTCCCCCGCTGTTATCACCCTATTTCATTCAGCCTCATATTGCAGTTAGGTGCGTGCACATCTGTCTCCCTCACTTCTTGAGAGTAAGAGCTGATCTAATGCATATGTAATTTTTCTCTGTTGGCACGGAACGAGGTACTTGACAGTTAGTAAATCTTTGGAAGGTTGAGGTCTATGAACTTTCATCTTTGCATGAAAGGGACAGTCTGATAAATTTATTTTCAGTAGCACTTACTCAGACTACCTAACCTCCACTAAACTTGGCCCTTAAACTTGCAGTGTTATGCAATTAGTTCTTGTATATGTGTTATCAGTTTTATGAGATCACAGGTCACCAAGCGTGGAGCCCCTGCGTTCATGCAGCTCACACTCCTGTCCCAGCTTGTCCTAGGCAGCTTCTCTTCTAATTTCTACCCCTGTGGTCTTACATATGTCCACTGTTTCACTATCAACCACAGATCAATGACTCCCCAATTCCACTCCTCTGGCCATCACCTAATTCCCAAGTTCCGTAGACATTTGTCTATCCATATATCCACCAGAATAGCTATGGGCAATTCAAACTCAACATGACAATCATTCTCTCAAGTTTGACCAGTTTCTTGGGATCAGCTGGTGATAACTACTATATATGACTGAAAGACACTGAACATTCTTCACCTACCCTAACTTTTACAGCATAAAAATTGTTCCTTTGATAAAGGTTCAAGATCTTCAAAAATCTCCACTGAGTGCAAATGTGGTACATAAATTCATGTTAGATTTGTTGTTTCCTCTTCTGAGTAACATACAGAAAGAATATGGCCTCATGACTTCATTCCACCTCCTGTGAAAAGGTTGCTGGCAAGTGACAAAAGAGAAAACGTCGTCTACTTGACCCTACACCTTTTCAAAACCCACAGAGGGCCCATTTACTTCCCTGCTAGATGTAAGCTAGGAAACAGTCAGGATGTACTCTCGGGGGTAAAGACCACAGAGGGAATCACTGGGTGCATTTCTCTCGATACAAATACAAACATATATGTGTGCTTCCCACACTCACATGCAGTCAAATACAGGTAAAATCTCATGTAAGCGAACATTAAGGCAAATTTTATTTAGGCCATGAAAATGAGCCAAAATTGGAGTCAGAGAATATAGTAATAAACAGAAGGTAGAGGTATTCCACAGGGAAGAAGGACAAACAGAGGCGAAGCACTGACAAAATGGCAACCTGGAACTCCAGGAGAATGTGTGGAGGAAGAGAAGAGAATAAAGGAGGAGTTGTTTTCTACTAGCCACCCAACACATGCATTCATACACGCATTCATTCATTCCCTCTCTCTCTCTCTCTCTCTCTCTCTCTCTCTCTCCCCCTCTCCCTCTCTCTCTCTTTCTCTCTCTCTCTGGCTAGTAGGTAAGTGCCTTTGGCACTAGCAGATGGTGTCACCTCTTTTTCCCCACCTCTGACCCCACCTCGGGCTTAGACTCCACTTTTCCCAATTATCTGGATTCAGGGCTAATGAGTGGGCATAAGCCCTGTGGACCCTGCTGGGCATCCCTACTCCAAGATGGCCTGGTGAAAACAATCTATCTCAAATCATTTTTTGGAATGAATAGATATATAGGAGAAAGTCATATAAAATTTTTAAAAACCAAAATAAATTCCTTAAGGGACCCAAGTCTTAATTTTTCCATCTCTGACTAAGCTTCTCTTTTCTCAAGGCAGTTGCCTATGTTCTTAACCACTCACCCCACCCCCAATGTTTTCATCCATCTGTAGACATCTTGGTCAGTATTTTTTTCTCTGCTCTCCCACTAAGACAAGGTGGGAACACATTTTGATCATCCCTCCTCCATCCCCCCCCCAAAAATAGTGTTTTGAAAGAGTTAGATATAACTCAAAAAAGGTGCTGTGTTTCACACCCTTGCACTGACTGCTTGTGGTGTTTTACAATTTGCCAAGAGAATCATTAAACTCACTAGACTGCCTTCAGCAATGCTTTTGGAATTTTTGTTCTTCAGGAAAAACTCCTATGAAGACATAAATTGTTTTGGTGGCTCTAATCACTTTGATAGTTCAGATTGACTTGGAATACATTCTGGAATGCTTAGCTTGATGAAAACTGCCTTCATTCTTAGCTTTTTATTTTGTTCTTTCTCTACACTCTCAATTGTGCAGACCTAATATGATCTCAGAAGACTACTTTGCATTCTAGGTGCTGTCTTATCTCCCAGGCTGTGGCTTCACCATGGGAACCCTGGGAGTTTGTCCTGGAAGCTTGGTACATTTTGAGTGGACAGTTAGAGTGTTCCAGATGTAACCTCAAGGAAGAACTAAAGAAGAGTATTCTAGGACAGACAAAAGGCATCTAGGGCCTTAGCTGGAAGAGTCCCTTCTCTCTTGAGTTCGGGGGAGATCCTCCTCAAGTTTTGATCTTCAAGAACTTAGAAAGCCAGCGTTTGGGGTTTTGTTTTTTGGGTCTTTTTGCTTTTTGCTTTTTTCCCTCATTGTCCTGCTCTAGTTGGGAGGGAATAAACTATATATAGGTATAACTCAATATTATTAGGCAAAAGTAAATTTCTATAAATGAAATCATATTTACCCTTATTTCATTAAATTACACTCCCATAAAATAAACATCTGTGCATAAGAGTTCATGTCATCCACATTACCTCTTCAATTTTAAGTAAATGTCAAACCATTCTTACTAGGTGTTGTTTATCAGGGGTTGAGAGCTGGCAGAGACTGGAAACCGAGAGTTATTAGTCAAAGGGTACAAACTTTCAGTTAAACAGTATAAATCAGTTTTGAAACCTACTGCACAGCAGATGATAGTCAAAGATAATGTATTACATATCTCAAACAAAGAGTAAATTTCAAATGTCTTCACACAAAAGCTGATAAGTGAGGTAATAGATATGTTCATTTGTTTGATTTAATAATTCCACATTGTATGCACATATCACAATATACCACATAAATGTATACAATTATGATTTGCCCATTAAAAATAACATTGATTTGGCCAAGTGCAATGGTTCACGCCTATAATCCCAGCACTTTGGGAGGTCGAAGTGAGAGGATTGCCTGAGCCCACGGGTTCAAGACAAGCCTGGGCAACTTGGTGAGACCTCATCTCTACAATAAATCAAAATATTAGCTGGGCATGGTGACATGTGCCTATAATTCCAGCTGCTGAGGTGGAAAGATCACCTGAACCCAGCAGATCAAGACTGCGGTGGCCATGAGCGTGCCACTGCACTCCAACCTGGGCAACAGAGTGAGACTCCAACTCAAAAAATAATAATAACAACATCGATTTTTAATTTTTTTTTAATTTTTGCCTTTCTAAGTTGTATGCAAAAAAATAATTTTTTAAAAAAATTTTTATTAAGTAAGGGCCACAGAGAGATAAATGTTGGTTAATAACCCTTAAATATCGGTCTTTATCTCATCATAACATAAACAGTCTATTTAAAGCTCTAAATATAACCATAGCTGTTTCTTCTGGGGAATGTTTAATTTATATGATAAGTAGATCTAAACTGTGTGCTTATTAGCTCAGGTTAGGGTTCTTGTAGCTCTCTGTTTATTTTATAGCTTTTGTACATTTTTCATGGAAAAATTTGTATCATTGCATACAAATATAAAAGGTTGTCTTACTGTGTCTTATTATCACCTTGTCTTTTTATGATTAAGAATGAGAAGAATGAAGATTTTTTCCAGTAAGATATTTTGTGTGTGAAAGATCTGTCAGCCTGTTCCTATTCTGTAATATAAATAGCAGTTGGAGATAATTTTTTTTTAGTTGTAAACCATTAAATGAAAAACACTAATTGCTAAAGTATAAATTTGCCTCTACCTGCGCTTAGAATTCTCTTTTACAGCTAGCGTTAATGACCAAGTCTCTTCCCTCCGTCCCAATAAATAAATGAAAAATTTTAAAATTTAATAAGGAACAAATCACAGAAAGAACTGTTAGGAAACTTTCTTTGTTCATTTCAAGCCCTGGTAATAATTGAAAGGTGAATCCAAACTCCTAAGCTGTGAGCTGATGGGAAAATAGGAATATTGAAAGGCATGTGGCTTATTACTGCCATTCTGAATGTTTAAAACCTGAGAGTATTAAATGAGTTATTTAGTGCTCGTCTGCCAGTCAGGACTGGCCAACCAGGGTTGAAGCATTAATCAGGGGAGGCTTTGGCAGTGATCATCATTTACCTGACTGAGAAAGAGATCCCTTTGAAAGCAACAAAGACTCCACAGGCAGAGGGGTCTTTACAGAAGTGTGTGCTGCGAACACTGCAAGCGCAACTGGAAACCAAACAAACACCCATACCACTCTCCAGGTGTGCAGAATGACCGTTTTCTTTAGAAAAAGTATCTTCTAATCTCACTAATCCTCCTCCACCACTATGTATTCCTCCTCCAGTACCCTCCCACCAAATACACACACACACACACACACACACACACACAAATACCTACCAAACTTTCTCTGCAAACATCTGAGAGCAGAAGTGAGAGTTTTCTAAACTAAACTTAAGTATACTTTTCTGAGAAAATCTTACTCGTTTCCTCTTATCTAGACTTTTAAGGAATTCATTTAAAAGGGGGACACTTATCTAGACTTTTAAGGAATTCATTTTGATTGAAATATGATTAAGGCAAGATCAATCTATGGCAGCCAACATAGTTTTCTATCACTACAAAGTTCATGGTGAAAAAATAATCTAGCCATGTTGTAAATCCATTAGAATAAATTAATGGTTCCACTGACATACTCAAAATAAAAATGTGACTGTCATAAGTGTAATTAAATAATTCAGTGGAAAATTAAATGTTGAAACAATTACCCACATAGTTGAAAGCATTATAAAAATATTATGGGAAAAAATGGAAGCTGTTATTAATAGAACATGAGGATTTTCATGTCTTTGGCTTTTTTTTTCTCATGCCTTCATAATGAAAGAGAAAATAGTATTTATGAAGTGTCTTTTATGTAACAGTAAGTACTTTCATATCCATTATTCCATTTGATAATCATAACAACCTTGCAAGTCTACTTTACAGATCAGATAAGGTAAAGAAAGGTAACTGAAGCTTGGAGACACCAGGTAACTTGCCCAAGAACACAGAGCCAATCAATGACTGAGTTAGCATTACAGTTAAGATCTGTTCTACTCCAAAATCCCATGCTCTTTTATCTGTATCACTCAGTCTCTCACCTTGGTCTTCTGTTCCACGTGCTTCTCTGTAGAACCACGACTGCAGCCCTAACCACTCCTGTGCTATTCTCTCCCTGGCCCCATCCTATAGCAGTCAAGGAACATATATTCCCCTCCCTGGCCCCATGACTGTAACCATGACTTCTATTTAATGTGTGATCTACAACTGTAAAGAAACATTAATATAATCATGTTTAATTAATAAATAAAATTGTTTAATAAATAAAACAGGAAGCAAGTAATGCAATTGGAAGTGTCTCTCTCTCTCTCTCTCTCTCTCTCTCTCTCTCTCTCTCTCTCTCTGAGCCTACAGAAATCTGTCTATTAACATAAGTCTCTCATGGGGGAAGATGCCAAGAAGGCAGTCAACAGTAATGGGAGTGGGTGTGGTAAAATGCCAAAGAAGGAGAACTGCTTAAGATGGCCATGAGTAGCAAATTATGAATTCTCTGACTGCAAATATGTCTGCAGTCCAGGGCCTCTTAGGAACGCACACCCCAGACACACTATAGTAAGAACCACTCAGTGGGACTTAGTCAATGTCCAAACGGTACAACCAAGTCATACCATTCTAATAACCCATTCAGCTGTGCACAGTGGGTCCAGAGACTGATGACCTGGTGTCCCCATAGATCATGATGTTATATTTCAAGACTACTTCCCTGAATCCGCTTTTCCAGCCCAGCTTCAGCCTATAAAAAAACTGACACCTAGCATAATTCAAACCTTGGAGATTTCTGAAAATGTACAAAAAGTTTTCATTAACCCAAATTTACAGTTATCAGGCTGGGCACAGTGTCTCATACCTATAATTCCAGCAAAATGGGAGGCCAAGGCAAAAGGTTTCCTTGAGACTAAGAGTTCAACACCAGCCTGGGCAACATAGTGAGACTTCACCTACACAAAAAATAAAAATAGAAATAAGCCTGATGTGATGGCATGTGCCTGTTGTCCCAGCTACTCAGGAGACTGAGGCTGAAGAATCATCTGAGGCCAGAAGGTTGAGGCTGCTGTGAGCCATGACCACACCACTGCCCTCCAGCATGGGCAGCAGTGAGACCCCCAACTCAAAACAAGAAAAAAAGGTTATGATTATCAAAGAACTCAGACCTAGAAGGAAAGGGAATTCCTGTGCTCTACATAATATTGACCTCCTTATACAAGAACACGTACCATCAACACCCTTTCCCCAAGATCACTTTCTGCAAAGTAGAGGCTGAGAACTCCTAGCTGTGGCTTGAAAGTCCCCTCCTCACAAATTACTTCTGCCATTATCCTGAAACAGCCTGAAATTCCCTTTGGAATAAGACCCTCAAAAGATCCTATTAGGATGTAAACTTTATATTGGAAAATTAAACTAAGAAGCTAATGCCATCTATGAACAACACAAGGTCAAAAAGTTTTATTAGGATAGTCCATGTTATTAAGAAGGGAAAATATCTGGTGATTCCCAGGATTCAGAGTAGGAGACCACTCCTACCTCAAGAGCACACCAGTTGTAGCACAGCCCTATTGTCTTTACACTAGTTGACTCACTAGAGAAGACATAAAACAGGCGCAGTGAGTTCAAGCCTGTAATTCCAGCACTTTGGGAGGACGAGGCAAGAGGATTGCCTGAGCCCAGGGGTCCAATACCAGCCTAGGTAACTTGGCAAGAACTTGTCTCTACAATATATCAAGAGAAAGAAATTAGCCAGGTGTGGTAGCATGTGCCTGTAGTTCTGGCTACTTGGAAGGCTGAGGTGGAAGGATCACCGAGCCCAGTAGGTCCATGCTGGGATGGCTGTGAGTGTGTCACTGCACTCCAGCCTGGGCAACAGCGTGAGACTCTGACTCAAAAAAAAAAAACAAAAAAACAGGCAATCCCAGCACAACAGCAGATGCAACTCTTTATAGCCAAACACCAGGTACCCGTAAATTCATGGTACTAGCTAGTAAACTCCAAAGAAGCATTTCCTCCCATTCTGTCTTTCTCGTCCAGGTTTGCTGTTGGATCTCAGTACCAGGAGCAGGGGAGAGGGGTGCAGTTCCTCTAGCACCAGTCTATAAAAGGGAGGAATCTTTACTCTTAGCATTTCTTCTTTTCCTCTCCCCAGTCCATGACAAGGACTTTCGTGTCTGATGCCCCAACGCCCTAGCCCCTCAGACTGCAAAGTTTTCAGGAAATTAAACATGACTCTGCTTCTCCAAGTCTACAGACTCTAGATATACATCCAACACAACATAGGATTTGTTTTGACATTTAGACAACTTTTCAGTAATATTTCTGTTACATGAAGTGAGTCTTTACTGTGTTTGTGTTTCTGCACGCTTTCACTATTTTTTGACACACATGTGAAAATACTCCCAAACATTCACGCGTACTTGCCTTGGGGACTGAGATACCATATGCTCCACCACAGAAGCTCAGTCATCCCAGGCTCTTACTCTCAAGTGGTTTCTGACCTCTTTATCTTTTATTATATATTTTTAGGATATTATAACTTGGTGAATTATTTTGATTTTTTAATTAGGTTGTATAAAAGTCATAAAACAAATGATCATTGGGAGGTTTATAAACCATATTTCTCTACACATAGAACGTGCCACAGTCTGTATCATGTAGTGGAAAGCAGGCTGGGAAGGGGGCCAGGGGACCTGGGTTCTGGTGACCCGTGCCTGCTGGCAGAGCTTGAAGGGTCCCACAAGACATTCAACCCCTCAGCGTCTGTGTCTTATGTCTGTGAAGTGAGGGCGCTGAGGGAGATCTCTGAGGACCATTCCAGACCTTTAGAAGGTTGTATTAAGCCGGGCTTGGTGGCTCAACCTGCAATCCCGCGCCTTTGGGAGGCTGAGGTGAGTGGATTGCCTGAGCCCGCGGGTTCGAGACCCACCTGGGCAGCAAGACTTCATCTCTACAATAAATCAAAAAATCAGCCGGGCATGGTAGCGTGCGCCTATAATTCCGGCTACTTGGAAGGCTGAGGTGGAAGGATTGCCAGAGCTCAGCAGGTCGAGGCTGCGGTGGCCAGGAGCGGCCACTGCACTCCAGTCTGGGCGACAGAGTGAGACTCCAACTCAAAAAAAAAAAAAGAAGGTTGTATTACAGGGCATTTTGTTGTCTTCCTATTTCTTCTCTCCAGAAACATTTTTCATGTAAAGCATGTGTCTTCAATGAATAGCAGAGACAAGATTTGATGACACATCTCACATCAGGAAATAGTGCGCAAATAGAGCTGGGACGTTGCAAGCACCACAAAATGTAAAGCCACTTTCTGACCTAAAATTCTTGGCCAGGTACAGTGGCTTCACATCTGTAATCCCAGCACTTTGGGAGGCCAAGATGGGAGGATTACTTGAGGTCAGGAGTTATAGATCAGCCTGGGCAACATAGCAAGACCCTGTCTCTAAAAAAACAGAAAAAATTAAGAATTAGCTGAATGTGGTGGTTTGAAGTTCAGCTACTGCAGAGGGTGATGTGGGAGGATGGGCTTCAGCCCTGGAGTTCAAGGATACAGTGAGCAATGAGCCTGGGTGACAGAGTAAGACCCTGTCTCAAAAGAGAAAAAGAAGAAAAATTATTCACACACAGGTCTATCCAACCCTAAGGAAAAAATACCATCTCTGTGAACCTCCAGTGATCTCCTTTCTTCCTCTTCTTTGTAATTATCACCCTTAGTGCAATCTGACTGTGAATGTGCTGCTGCATGTGAACATGGCTGCTGGGCCTGTCAGTGAATAAGCTCAGGTAGCTTTGCCCACACCAGGGAACATGTTGAACATGCTGAAAGACCAGGGCAGAGGCCCAGCCCATCAGAATGACACCCAATCAGCAACACCGTTGCAGGCTGGGGTACCTGCCACATGGCTGGGCCCCACCTCAGGGCAGGGCCCTCTTCCCGGAGAAAGGAGAACACATAGATACCGTCGAGAGGAGTTCGGCCTGTAGTTCTGGCTCTAGTGACCCTAGCACTTTCTAGTGACATAATCTATTTACAAAAAGTGTGCTGTAATCCACAAGACAGAAAACTTGAGTAAAGAGACTGAAGATTTTTTAAAATATAGGCTGCATCTATTTATTTATCTCTTTATTTTAATAATGTTATAACCACTCACTAAACAAAAGCAGATTCTTAATAATAACCTCGGCCTAACTCTGGTTCCTCCATTCCATCCACCTGACTCCACCCACATGAGCTGTCATTCTACAGCCCATGTTCAGCACTCCCATGCTTTTGTTTTGTATTGTTTTATTGCATTTGTATTCATTCACAAAAATTACATTTTCCTTTTGGTTGGTTTTGAGGCTATGAAATCATGTCATATTGTTTGTACTCTTTTGGAACCTCTTTTTAGCTTCATATTGTATTGCTAAAATTTGCCCATATTGTTGGACTTTAAAAGGTCATTCTTAAAGTAACATACATTTTATAATGAAAATTTATGCTCATTAGAAAATTTGGGGAAAAAATAAAACTTACCATAACCCTGTATTTCTTTTAGTCTTTGTATTTCCAATGCACACATTTTTTTTCCTTGCAAAACTGGGATCATGGATGGGGGAGAGAGGACACAACATCAATAAGGTACCTGATCTCAAACCAGGCAAAGTGGGGACCAAAGGGAGGCCCAAACTTTATCTGTACAATGTTTACTTGTATACTTAATACTGAATTGTGCCCCCAAATTAAAAAAAAATTGGGATCATGTTGCATAAACAGTAAGTAAACAAATACATGGGTCATTACAAATTTTGTTAAGTGCAATGAAAGAAATAAACAGTGTAGTTTATTTTCTGTAGAACAATAATGGAGTGCAAACTATTAAACTATATATTATAAATGGGTGCATTTTATGATACATGAGTTCTATCTCAAAAAAAGCTATTTTTAAAAAAGAAAAATAAGGTAAAAGGACAAAGAACCAATTTAACAGAGACAGGATAGATCTTGAGTATGCATTATATAGAAAGAGAGATTGGAAGGGAACTTGGCAAGTCAATCGATATCTGAAATATATTTGATTTGTTTGTATGCCTGCTCTTTGGAGACCCTGACAACTCTCATTAAATATGTTACATTACATCATTTATTATTGGCATGATTTTTTAAACTGTTTTCTTTAAATATTTTAAAAACTGCCACACTAAAACTCTAGAATACCAGCTGTCAATATTTCATAAATAAGTCATATCTGTAACCTAAGAATACAAAAGAATAAACCTTCTTGAATTTTTCTCATATTTTATGCTGAAAAAAATCTACTTAGATCAATCTGTTTAGAGTTAGAGTTTGAGAAAATTATTTCTACTTTCTGATCAATGAAGAGGTCAACAGGCATCTTATAATGACAAATAAAAGCACTTTTGCTGCTACAATTAAGTATATTTATGAGTCCCAAAGGGGTTATATAAGATACCACAGTGTTTCTATGAAATGGGTAATTCCATAATCATTTTACAGGTAAGGACTCTATCTAGTCCCTGAGAAGCAGACAATTTGTCCAAGTGGACCATTTGCAGCTAGAATGTCCTTCATTATTGCTGGTTCACAGGAGTCCACATGTGCAGATTTAGCAAATACAGAGTTAAACTGAGCGATACAGACAGCCCAGTTAATTCAACTTGATTGCCATCTAAAATCTGATCATAGTACACAGCCCACAGAAAAATTACAGTTGGTGGAGACCAATATAACCATATTCTTCAGTACTTCTTCAATTGCAGGAACAGAACCCAATTAAATCAGCTTTTTCAAAAGGAGGATTTATTGGAATCTCATGATTAGGAAGTCCAGGGGCATTCCTGATTTGAGATACTCCTGGTGTACAAGTAATACATCAGAAATCTGTCTCTTTTCCTACATCCCTTGGTTCTGCTTTCTCTGTATTGACTTCTTTCTCAGACCATCTTTCTGCAGGAGAAGCAAAATGGCTACCAGTAGCTTTAGACATACAGTTCTTACAGCTAATAAGGCCAGCAAAAAGACCACATCTTATCCCAGGCAGTTCCAGCAAGAGCTCCAAGCCAGATGAGTCAGGTGTCCGCTCCTGAGCCATCACTGAAGTCAAGTGCATGGGTAGCGCAATGGCTCCAGACTTAGGTCGTGTGCCTGCCTCTGGATCCAAAGGTTGCGAGCAGCCCCATCAGAACCTCAGTACCTGAAAACTGGGAAGGCATGGTACCCACAGAGATGTCAGGCAGACAAAAATTTTACCCATCACAAAGACTCCATCTCATAGTTTACTACTCTGGCAGTAAAGCCTTAGGTATGGAAATGTATTAAGTCTTGTATCATAACTACATGGACAACTGCTGTTAACCAGTGATTAAAACGATTAATCTCGAGTCACAGCCAGAAGGGACGTTTAGGGAAAGGCTTCCTGCAAGGACCTCCTCAGCTCTGAATGTAGATGAGAAAAGTATCGGATGCATCTGAGTACTAGAGTCCTAACTCAGGGTTTAGCATATGTGTCAGCATATGCACATGCTGGCATACAGCACTGGTATACCCGCACCAACTCCACGACAGCTTCCTGACTCGGGATGCAAAGCTGTGAAATTCAACACAACAGACTCACATCTTGGAAGCATTCATATTCTTTTGATGTGCATATGAAAACATTAAGATGAAACCTCTCTGAATATCTTTTTGGCAACTTGATGTCATAAAAAGGACTGAGATTTCTGCAGGCTGGAAGTACTGGAGTTGATCATCATAATCTCTATACAGAGCTTTCTAGATGCTATATTATTTTTCTTAATACTGTATTGTAATACCAGCACTCCAAGGTAAAAAATATTCCCCCCAACAACTCTGTTTTTGGCTTTTGTTTGTTTATTTGTTTGTTTAGATTGGAAAATATAGTTTAGTTTAAAAAGTAAATTAGAGAGAGAGAGAAAGGAGATTCACCTCCCCAGGATAGGGAAGGGGGCAAAGCCAGGAAACATGGCAACAGCCATAGCTCAAAGAGCACATGGCCAGTCTAGTAAGGCAATGGCCAACAACTATGTTCTTTTTTTTCTGAAATATACAATTCAGAAAAAAACTATTTCTAGCTGTAGTCTACAACTTAGTATTGAGTGCGATACCTCTATCATAGCAAAGTTTCTTTTGAAGCAAATACTCCAGAACATCAGACTACTCCAACCAGGTTCCTACTACTGAGACTCAAAATATGCTGGATTTGTTCCCCATAACTAGGATTGTAATGCTTACACCAGAGAAAATATATTTCTATTAATGAACCAACAGTCTAACATCATAACCAACTTGGACAGCCCACTCCTGATTCCCCTAGTGAGAAAGAAAGCAATAATGAGGAAAAGGGATTTCAGTTTGAGCCCGAGCTTTGTCTGTGGTTAGAATTCAGATTTGTGACTTCCTCACCACTATACAATGTATCCCTGTAACCAAAAAACATTTATATTCCTAAAGCTATTGACATATTTTTTTTAAGTATACAAGACACGGTGCTCAAAAAGTGTCTGCTGACCAAAGGTAGAAATCATAAGAAAAAATATGAACAGGTTTTACTACATGAAATTTTGAAATAGCTGTACCAAAAAACACAAATGATAATATAAATCTAAAAGTTTAACTTCATTAAAAATCAAATAAGTACATATTAAAGCAAAAAAAAAAAAAGAATTCAGACTCGGGAGGGTATGTCTGAAAGATAAGTGAGGTGACTCAATTAGAACATATTGATTTGAGGGACCGAAGTGAGAAACCAGCAGAAAATAATTCATCCCAGGGTGAAAACATCTGCATGAGCTTAGCCCAACATCATGTCCCAGAGAGCACAGTATAGTGTCAGCCTAGCAAAACTAAAAGAAAAGTGGGGGAAAGTACATAAAACCTCCGTAAAAGGTTTTCTGTTAAAAATGGTGGACTGGTCTCACTTCAGAGTCTTCTCTAACAACAACAAAAAAAATTGAAAGCTAGAAAGTTGATGGAAAACTGACATCACAGAGCAAAGAAAGCTGCATCCTTATCTGGCCTCAAGGAAAGCCCAGATGCAATCCGATTTATTCCTTAGAATCTCAGTTGTCTCAGGAAATTGGGAAGAATGCTAGGCTAAAATAGGTTTACTTAAAAAGCTTAAGACTCCCACCCTCCCCACAAACGACAAAGGTTTAATCTTCAGAGAGGGTTTAAAAAAGGTCTCTGAATCGTGAGACAACAGGTACCATTGAGCGTAGATGTACCATCCTAGAAACTGGGAGGTGAAGTAAAATACAAGATGCTGAGACTCCCAGATGTCTTCTCTCACTCAGCCTTCTCTCACTGTCAGGATTATTCCTTCTGGCAGTAGGTTGGAAGAGACTTCTCTAGGAATCCAGCCAGCCTAAGAGAAAAAAAATGAAAGTTATCAGCATCAGAAATTTATCCAAAAATATTCCAGTCAAATCAACCTCAGTTGTACCACACATATACACACAAGGGTTTCCAGTATGTTTTTATGTCCCACTTTTGCATATGAACAGGCAATTACTGACACAAGACATTTGAGGAAAATTGCTATTATGAAGGCCAAATACCAAACAAACAAAAAAGCGCCTTAGAGGAAACAGACTGTGTGAGAAAAAGCACGCTTAAGAAAAATCTATCAGTAATAACATGAGAAAGATAAGGTAGAACACTGCACTTAGGCGAAAAGAAGCAGCAGAAGGAAGAGAGGAGAGGAGGAGGAAGAGGCAGGAAAAGGAAGAGGAGGAGGAGGAGAAGGAAGGAAGGATGGAAGGAAGGAAGGAAGGACGGAGGGAGGGAGTGGGGAGGGAGGGAGGGAAGGATGGAAGGATGGAGGGAGGGAGGGAGGGAAGGAAGGAAGGAGGGAGGAAAGGAAGGAGGGAGGGAGGGAAGGAAGGAAGGAAAGAAGGAAGGAGAAGAAGGAAGGAGAAGAAGGAGGAGGAGAAGGAAGGAAGAATCAGAAAGAGGGAGAAGTGGGGCAGGGAGGAGGAGGAGGAAAAGAAGAAGAAAAGAAGAACCACCACCAAATGGTGGGGATGCAATGAGGATACAATAAGGCTGGTCCTACAAGTTCTGGAAAAACTGCATACTTCCTTGTAGTAGCAAGGACGTACCAGCACCACAATAAAAAAGCATTACTGGAATAATGCTCACAAGAACAGGAAGCAGACAGAAGCAAGGCCCTTCTTTTCCTCCAGCCTTGCAGGCTCCCTTCAGTGCCCCCTAGAGGCAGATCCTGACACACTTCGCGGGCAGAGCAGAAGTAAAGTATGCAGCATCCCAATCCTAGCACGGAAAACCGTGTGAACCACCGAAAACTGAGATTCTTTGTTATCACAGCAAAACCCAGCCTGGCCTCGAAATCAACCTACAGTATTAGAAGTCAAGAGAATGGTTATATTTAATGCATTACTGATAAGAAGGAGGCATGCAGGGGACTCCTGGGCTTCTGGTGATGGTCTGTCTCTTGATCTGGGTGCTGATTTAAGTGAATGGAGGTTTGCCTCTGGCATACTACTTCCTGTTTTATGTCCTCTGCCTCATGCTGATTTTCCTACCCCAATATCAAGGATGGATTCTTTGCATCTTTCACAAGTGTCTTTCTTTTAGACACTTATTAGAAAACTTACTTGTTAACTTGCTTAAAAAGCCATTCTTCTCAAGGAGATATTTGAATTTTAAATGGAAACATTTGATTAGAGCAAAGGGGGGAGTGTGTGAGAGAGAGAGACAGAGGGAGGGAGGGAGGGAGGGGGGAGGAAGAAGAGAGATTTAAACATGACTAAAGACAGTTTTATAAAACTGGATTTAGGAAGAGAAAGTGGCTGTCAAGAGAAATTGCAGAAAATGAATAATGTATAATTCAAAACGTAGTCAGGTCTATTCACACAGACAGCTCCAAGACCAGTGCAAACACAATGAATAAATGTATTCAACATCAATAAAGCCAAGCTAAGGTTGAAAGGGAGTTTGGAAAATCAAAACTTCTGTTGTTTGGGATAAATTTTCTCCAGTGGGTTGAAAGCCAGCCTTGAGGGCAGCCCACAGAGAAAACGGATCGCTCAGGCAATGACCACGGGCTCACATTTGCTACTTCAAGCTTGCTACAAGAAACTTAACAGCGAGCAAAGAAAAACCATAAGGTTGGGTTTACTATATTTCACTTGTAGTTCTTTAATTTGGGTGAGATTTTCTTTCCTTTGACTTGACCACACAAATAACATGTGGTTTTGTTTATCATGTTGTGAAAGGAAAGAAAACTGGAGCAGAGGTGCAAAGCCAAGAGGGCAGTAGTGTTGTGAGACGCTGCTGTCCTCTCCTGACATGAAGTCAAGTCCCCATGAACTCATGCACACCATCAAAAACACAGTCTTCATAAATGGAATACTTTTCTTTTCATATTCAGTTGATCTTTTCCAAGTTATCTTTAATCAGCAGGTACCATATTTATCATCAGAAAAACATAATAAATCTTTAAAATATTGAATGGGCCATCTTTCTTTGCTGCTTCAACTTCTCATCTCTAACATGCAACATTGCTAAGAAAAAAAAATTCTTAATAGTTCTACCTGTGTATGTCAGTGAATTATTTACAATGCATGAGAGATTTCAAACAGCGTGGCTCTATCAAAGTATTACAGCAGCAGTGACCTGCAGTCATTTACAGACTTAGCAGAGCAAAGTCTCCTGTCCAGAAACTCCTGTAGTGCTCGATATCTGACCAAAGAAAGAACACAAGAGAAGCATATGGTAAAAGTGACAGTGAGAACAAGAATAAGAGTCTGGTATTTTCCATGAAAGAATAATACTGATTCTTGAGAGATTCCCATCTTCAAATAATAACATATACAGGAGCACTCAGCATAAAATTGATGGAATGTTCAGAGACTGAAACATTAATACATATTTTTTCAATACCTTATTTTATTAGGCTTATTGTCAATAAGATTCCTCTGAGACAAGACATATCTCTTTAGTTTTCCAGTTGCCCCAAACAGTAAGGATGAGTCCCACTCCATGACTTTTCCAAACACTAATTAATTCCATCCCAAAGGACAGCTAGCAGGGCAGGACAGCCTCCAGTGAACCTGTGTGTGAAACCAATGATTCTGTTGTCTCTGGCTCTCCTCTTGAACAGTACAATATCTTTCTTCAAAAGGATATTTGAATTACTGTTATTTTTTTGAGTTAGGGTCTCACTCTGTTATCCAAGCTAGAGTGTTGTGGCATGATCCTGGCTCATCACAGCCTCAAACTCCTGGATTCAAGTGAGCCCCCTGCTTCAGACTCCCAAATGACTGGGACTATAGGCGTGCACCATCACATTGGCTCTTTTTTTTTTTGTAGAGATGAAGTCTTGCTATGTTGCCCAGGCTGGTCTTGAACTCCTGGGCTCAAGCGATCTTCCCACCTTGGCTTCCCAAAGTGTGGGATTACAGATGTGAGCCACCACACCCAGCAAGTTTTGTGTGAATGAGAGGTCAATGTCCAATGTTACAGTTATGCGGTATAAGGTTAAAACATGTTAGATCTGGCAGATAAAGGCACTAAGGAGAGGGCAATAATTAGTATCAGGCTCTTTGCTTGGAAATTCTATTGATAACATATTTTCCTCTAGTGAATTACATTGTGACATGCACTAAATTTTGACAATAGGCTAACTCAAATGTACATGAAAGGTAAAACAATTTTTTTTCTCTAGGAGATTTTTTAATTTCTTGGGAAATGTTTGAAAATAGACTTAAAAGACCCTTTTCTAAACTTGCATAAATTCCAATTCTCGGAGTGCTTTCTAATGAACATTCTGGAAGACAGTTCCATTTTGTAGACTCAGAGAGCAGGTTCCTGGATGGTAGTTCCATCCTGAAGGGCAGAGGCAATCCAAAGACACTGGGGATCAACTGGTTGACCTCCAGTCCCAGCAAGCGTGTCCCAAAGCCACTGAGCTTTCTAGACTTTTCCCCCAAACTAATCTTCACCTAGGGAACACTAGTTTCCACAAGCATTTACAGTGAAGAGGCTAAGAAACATCTTAAGCTGGAAGTGATTACAAGATTGGTACCCCTTAAAGGACGATGGATAGACTAGGCAAGGATGATAGGGTGTATTTCAACAAAAGGGTTTGAGGAATCTAATCCTTACATCAATGGAGAACGTTTCACGAGTTGTGTGTGGTCTGCACCATGTTTTCCCAATTTATTAGTGCTATTCAAATATAACAGTAGAATCAACTCAATGTGTGTGCTAGAAATTCCAGCCCCTTTTCCAAAACACTCTCTTGTCGTCACCTCAAACACTGGCATTCTAATCAATGTCATATTCCAGAGAAGAAAATGGCAGAGGAAGAGGAAGAAGGAAAATTTATTTCTCAGAAACCCAATCACTTCTAAGTCCAATAACTCCAAATTGGGGTGCTTGTGAAGTTTCCACTTCCCTCTGAGCCGAATCACCTCAACTTGGAGCTCATCCTGCATGATGGGTAAGGATATTTGTCAAATGCCGTGTTATAGGACATGTCAGTTGTCTACATTTCTTCACTTCCCACTCATTCCCCAACCCATTCCAATCTGGCCATGTCCCTCCACCCTTATTTCTCCTGCAAAATTGCTTTTACTGAGATCACCAAGGAGCTGAGATGACAGCTCCTCATCTCCCGAGATTCGCCCGCAGCAGTGACCCCCATTAGCTACTCTCTCCTCAGCGGCCTCTCTTCCTTTGGTTTCACCCACATGACTCCACTGGTATCGCTCTCAGTTCTCTGCTACTCCTTCTCACGCTCTCTTAATAGCTCTTTGCTCTTAGCCTGGCCTTTCGGTATTGAAGTTATGGCGAACTGGTTCTAAAGGCTTGCTTTTCTCCTCGCTCCATATTGCTTCGTGGTCCTGTCCACATCCATGGCCACCTTCTGCCTAACTCCAGGAGACACTATTCAGACCACAGTCTATGCAATGGCTCCCCCTTGAGCTGTACAATGCGGGACTTGTGTGGTCATAAGGGTGGCTCTACCCACTCCTGTGACTTTAATGACCATCTATACATCCCTGACTCCCAGATGTATATCTCAGCCCCAGAAAACTCTGAGACTCAAGCTCACATACACAATTGGCGACTTGGGATCCACTGGATCCACTGGTTCCTCTCAAAGGCACTTTGAATAGCATGTCCAAATCTAAATCCATGCTCTGCCTGGACAGATCTTGTACCTCCTTCAGCATTTCCTCTCTCCGTGAACGGCACCAGCATCTGTCCAGTTGCCCTGTCTAGATGCCTGGAAAGTATCCATGGCAATTCTCTCTGGCATCCTCAATAAATAATGTTTGTGTGTTTATCTGTCTCCATCCACTAAAATGTAGTTTGAATGTTGGAATCTCTCACTCACCATTGTGTCTCCAGAACTAGAGGGATGTAGGGAATAAGCATTTGTTGAATGAAAATGAAGTCCTACTGATTTGACCTTCTATCGATTTCTTAAATCACCTCCATCACTATCCATAGACTTGTGTGGGTTGCTCCCTCAGGCGTCCACTCCTGATTCGGTTAATGCCTGTTCCTCTTTCAGTTCTCAACTCAGTAGGCTTCCTCAGGACTTGTGCTGATGGCCCAGGTTGGTTCAGGCCCCCTTTCTGTGTGGCTCTTTTTATTTGACACTTCTTTCCTTATCTCTTCTCGGGAACATTTTTATCTGCTGTCCAGCCTCTATCTAAATCATTCTTCTCTCTTCCATTCCCTCAGAATTGTTTGTTAATATACCAGAAAAAGTACCAAATCCCAGGTACTGAGGTAAATGCTGAGAATCTTGAGAGAATAAGTCCAGCCTCAAGTAGTTTATTTTATTTATTTGCTTGTTTTTAGTCAGGGTCTCACTCTGTCACTCAGGCTGGAGTGCAGTGGCATGATTACAATGATCAGGGCTCATGGCAGCCTCGACCTCCTGGGCTTAGGCAATCCTTCCACCCCAGCAGACCGAGTATCAGAGACTACAGGCATATGCCACCACGCCTGGCTACCTTTTTTATTTTTTTTGTAGAGGAGGTTTTGCTCTATTACCCAGGCTGGTCTCAAACTCCTGGGCTCAAGCATGGCCTCCCAAAGTACTAGGATCACAGGTGTGAGCCACCACTCCTGGCCTCAGGTAGTTTAGAGAAGAATCAGAGACAAGGACACACGAAAGAATGTATAGCATAACATGTAATAACTGCAAAAATTGAGATGAAGACAAAGAAGTAAGATAACACAGAAGAAAAGGTGATTAATCCCATCCTGGTGGAGTGGTCAGAGAAGCCTCACTGAATGTGTTTTGCAAGACAGATTTCTCACTCTTACTTCCTCACGAATTATTCCTACATTCAGAACATTCATGCAAATCGTTTGTTGTCAATATTTTCTTTTAACCCATTCTTCAAGGTCAGCTCTAGACAGTTTTTGGGGCTGGAGAAATTTGATGTCCCCTTCCATGACCTCCCCTTCATTCTCTTTCAATTTCTGTTCACTCCCCCACCCCAACAAACAAAGCCTTTGCCTGTCTTTCCTTTCTCTTTCTCCTCCTCCTCCTCCTCCTAATAGAAACAGAGTCTCACTGTCACCCAGGCTGGAGTGCAGTGGTGCAATCACAGCTTACTACAGCCTTGAGCTCCTGGGCTCAAGTGATCCTCCCACCTCAGCCTCTCGAGTAGCTGGGACTACAGGCACACAATGCCACATGCGGCTTTCTCTTCAAAAAACAATCTGTTACATTCACTCCTACAAATATAAGTTATATCTTAGAATAGGTTACTTTTACAAGATGCCCTTGAGAGAAATTGCTGCCCTAAGAAATGCATCTTCATCATAAGAGTGGAAGATCTGCTCCAAACCCTTTAATTCACAACAGACGAGGCCTTCTAGTCTGCCTGTAAGTCGTGTCAACAGTGCCCAAACAAGCATGACCTTCCAAGTTTTCTAACTACATGTGCTCCTAGAGTTATTTCTCTGTCCAACAAATGCAAGAGCAACTTGAAGCGATCCTCACATACGACTTTCGCAAAAGAACATTTAGATTTCAAGGAAACCCTGACAAAAATACACTCATCAGTGACATTTGCCTGGGATTCTTTTCCCTTTCTTCATGCCCCTCCAGCATCTACATTTATTCAGCCTCGGCTCAGGCATCACTTCTTCAGGAAAGCCTTTCTCTTCTCTGACTCACTCTCATGGAACCTGTGGAATACTTACACATGTGCAATTACTTGCTTAATGTCTAGCTCCTGAGAGATGTGCTGACTTGTGTTCAGCTGTCTCCCCAGACCTTAGTACAGTGCCGGATAAGGAAAAGGTCTCAAAGCAAATATTTGTCGAATCGAGTTGCCATACCCGTGCCACCCATGTGCTTTTATTCCTGCAACCATCACAGTATATTGTAATGTATTTGGTTCCATGACCATCTACTTCCCTTAACAGTAAGTTGCTCAAGAGTCATCATAAATTACTAATTGTTGGAATTCCCAGAGTCTAGTACATTGCCAGGATGCTCAATAATGAAGAAGGAAGGAAGGAGGGTGGAAGGGAGGGAGGAGGGAGGGAGAAACATTTCTACAATTCCCTGGCCAGGCATAGTGGTTCACACCTATAATCCCGGCACTTTGAGAGGCCGAAGAAGGAGAATTGGCTGAGCCAAGGGGTTCAAGCCCTACCTGAGCAACATAGCAAGACTTCATCTCTACAAGAAAAAAAAATCAAAAAATTAGCTGATTTTTTGGGTGTGATTGTGCATGCCTACGGTCCCATTTACTCAGGAGGCAAAAAAATCACTAGAGCCCAGGAGTTTGAGGCTGTGGTGAGCTGTATTCTAGCCTGGGCAACAGAGTGAGACCCTGACTCAAAATAATAGTAGCAAATCTTATATGCCTGTAGAGAAACACAAAGCAGAGAATTGAAGATTCAGAGTAATTTCTAACTTCTTCACTGGTTCTTTAGTCAGCATGTTTGAGAGAACCTATAGCAATCTGGTTGCCCTTCTTGAACAGAAAGAGTAAAATCTAACATTTCTGAGCACCTGCTATGTGCCATGTGCTTTACATACAGTGCAGTTAGTTCAGCAACAAACTGAATAAATACTCATTGAGTTGCTACTAAGTGCCATCATGTGAGCCTGAGGATCAAAGATTTCTAAATGTTCATTTAAAAAAATATGACTCCTAGAACTGAGCACAGTATTTAAGTTGTGTTCTACTCAATGCGGGAGAATGGGCTGCTCTGTCTCTATTATCTCAGGCTAGGATTTCAATAGGCCATTTCACAGCTACAGACTTTGAGGTGCATAATGTTGTGCTTGCTACCAAATCACTCCTCACTAAGATCTTTTTAATTCAAATGCTGTCAAGCCGGTATTTCCCCCGACCTGGATTGAGTCCATTTTTTTCAAATGCTAAACTGAGTTTACACTTTTGGCTTTACACTGATTTTATTTTATTTATTTATTTATTTGTCCAGGCTGAAGTGCAGTAGCACAATCACAGCTCACTGCAGACTCCACCTCCTGAGTTCAGGAGATCCTTCTGCCTCAGCCTTCCAAGTAGCTAGAACTACAGGAGCACGCCACCATGCCCAACTAATTTTTTTTTATTGTAGAGACCAAGTCTCGCCAAATTGCCCAGACCGATCTTGAACCCCTGGACTCTGGCAATCCTCTCACCCCCACCTCCCAAAATCTGGGATTACAGGCGTGAGCCACTGTACTGGCCATGTACAATTTTGATAAATTTTTTTTTATACCTTCATCCTAATTACTGATAAAATTACTGACGAGATTCAAAATACAGAGAAGGGTGCGTGAACCCCAGGTCTCATCTAGCGTTCTTGGGAGGCTGCTTTAACTAGGTCAACAGTTACCCTTCACTTCCTTTAACACACCATAAGCCTTCAAGACAGCAAGGAAATTGCCACTTCCTTGTCACACTGAGCAAAATCCTCGTGAGCAATGATGTGTAACAACATGAAACATATATTCTGAAAATCCTTGGAAAAAGACAGCTGGCTGGCCCTCAGTCAAGCTTATCAGCCGAGAGAATAGAATAACTGTTCTGAAAGTTACATTTGCCACTGTGATCTTTTGTGAGACTTTCTCTTTCACTTTTGCTTAGGCTAACATCTATAATAGTGAATCGTGATTGTCTGTCACTGGAAACACAGGAGAATGCCATGCAGCACGATGCTAGTTAAAGGTGAAACCGATAGAACTCTTTCATTATGTTACTAATTAGTCTCCTGAAAATGGGTAGTTGATTTGGAAATAATTCAATGAAAAGAAATACAGTACATGTACTGTTATCTTCAAGAGGCAAGAAGTAGCATGTTCAAAAGCCCTGTCTGAAAACAGGGGAGAGTTTAGTGGGTTCCAGAAACTGGAGGAAATCAGGGTGTCAAGAGCATTGTGAACAGAGACGAAGAGTGGTAGGAGATAAAACCAAGAAGAATCAGAACACCAGCGATGTGCAGGCCATGGTAGGAAGCTTGGGCTTCCTTCCAAGTATGATCGAACATCCTTGTCCGACAACAGAGGAATGATTTAGTAAATTAGGTTATAGCAACACTACAGAAACTCTACACATCACTGATATCCGAAGTATGTTCTAAACACTTGTTGATGAAATAGTTCTTCCTTGTTCTAAACACTTATTGGTGAAACAGTTCTTCCTTGTTTAAAAAAAAATTTCATGTAAAAATTAATTAGGAGAGAATATGTCAAATCCTCATCTTTTTAAAAAGCATATTACAATGCTATAGGCTTTGAGAAATCCTACAGTAAAGGTATCTGTTTACTCTTATAATTTCCTAAAGTTATTTGACCTCAGAGATGTTTTATTTTTCCCACATAATGCCAATTAAAATCCCAAGAAAACAGCATTCTAAAATATCTTTTGATAAATATTGCTATACTCCCATTTTAAATAATCCCATATAGAAAGTCTGTAAAAAAATAAAAGCATACCATGACTACAACTACATAAAAATATATATGTATGTGAAGTTTATATTTAACTCAAACATACCTGTATCTTAAGATTGCTGAGACACAACCCTTACCACTACACATTAGGTCCATATAATGAGCATGTATGTGTACCCCCTACATCTAAAAAATGGAAAAAAAAGAAGAAAAATGTTTCATCAGAAGTCATGAAGAATGAAATCCTATCTTTTATAGCAACACGGATGGAGCTGGAGATCATCATCCTAAGTGAACTAAGACACAGAAAACCAAACACCACATAGTCTCACTCATATGTGGAAGTTAAATGGTCACAAAGATGGAAATAGTCGACACTGGGGCACCAATAAGGAGGGAGGTGGGGAAGGGGGTTAGGTTTCAGAAATCACCTATTGCCGGGCTCGGTGGCTTAGCCTGCAATCCCGCGCCTTTGGGAGGCTGAGGTGAGTGGATTGCCTGAGCCCGCGGGTTCGAGACCTACCTGGGCAGGCGAGAACTCATCTCTACAATAAAATCAAAAAATTAGCCGGGCGTGGTAGCACGCGCCTGTAATTCCGGCTACTCGGAAGGCTGAGGCGGAAGGATCGCCTGAGTCCAGCAGGTCAGGGCTGCGGTGGCCAGGAGCGGCCACTGCACTCCAGTCTGGGTGACAGAGTGAGACTCCAACTCAAACAAAAAAAGAAATCACCTATTGGGTACAATGCTCATTGTCTGTAGAATGGGCCACCTGAGACACAATCCCCACCACTACACAGTTGGTTCATGTAATGAGCATGCATGTGTACACTCTGCATCTGAAAGAAAAATGGAAAAAAAGAAAAAGAAAAATTCTTCATCAGAAGTAATCCAAAAAATAAATCTGTTATCCTAAAAATGAATCTGTTATTAGGATAACAGACTTGTTAGTAATTTTATTTCATTATTAAATCTTCTCTGATATTGATAATAAATCACTTTTTTCAGCTAAAAATTATAAAGCAGTGAGAGCCATATTTTTAGAAATTTATTTGAAGAGTTGCCAATTCAATCAATCCATAGATTGTTGCACGAATTCCACTTCATTAGCGAAATTTCACATTCATTATGAAGGGGAAGAAACCAGTCATCATAATACCAGTTCTAATCACTTGCTGGCAGGTTAATGTAATTAACATCTCTTAATTGGATGAGTTAATTTAAACTAAAACGCAACTTGATTCTTACCATGTTTAACTACAGACATTGCCATAGGACACATGGAATTTTCTGAATTCGCCTTCCAATCCCATTACTACCCAGAAAGTAATTTCAAACAGCATTTCATATGCACAGATCAAAATCTTCCTAAAACTTAGGCATTGAGGCCAGAAATTAAATCACCGTTATATTCAGTCATTGATATTCGGCACTGTGATCTACTATGCACCTTTCTCTTTCACTTTCAGTAATTTTCAATCAACATTTATTCATTCAACAAATATTTATTGAGAGCACTAGGCTATGCCTAAGAATGTAAAAAGTAAAAAGACAAAATCATTATCCATAATTCTCAGTAGGTGAAGCAGACATACAAAAAAACTGTGATGGAATATGGAAGAAATACTCTGACTTGGGTGTATAATGTATAGTTCAGAGAAGAGAAGCGAGTTGTTCCCAGCATAGGGACAGTGGGTCAGAAAGACTTCAAAGAGGATGACATGTTTGAGTCACAGCTTCAAAAATGAGCATGAGTTTGCCAGGCAAATGAGGTTGGGAATGATATTCCAGGCAAAGAGAAAATGGTGTAAAAGCATAGACGTGTGATCTAGCACAAGTGCCAAGCAGGACACAGAGGGCACAGAGAAAACCACCATAAATCTATCAAGCAAAATGAACCATGGGTTTGGGTTTTGATGGTAACACCCATTAAAAAGTAAGAGTAGGTCCAGTGAACCACAGCCGGAAGCAAGGGAGCGTCCTTGGAGGCGTCCTCAGTGGACCCAGTCACTGAGGCCCACACATTTTAGCAAGCAATATTCTTCATTCCTGTAAGAAGCAGGTGCTCACAATGGGATTCTGTTGTGTGTGTGTTGATAAAAAATAAACATTTTGCAACTCTGGATTTCCAATATGTAGCATCAACAGAGTCTAGAGCATGGCTGATTCTTATCATTTCATCAAGTCTTCCTTTCATTTCTTAAGCACAATAGTACTTTGTGACAAGCTGCAAATAAATCTTGATCTCCTTGGGTTTTAAATGCTATATCAACACAAAGGACAATTCTTAAACCCACTTTAAGTGCAAAGACTTCTAGGGCACACCGCACTGAAGCATGTGTTCTGAGACCTTCAATGAAACAAAAGAGAGGGTGGTGCCGATTCACCATGATGCTGTTCTTTAATGAGATCAGGCGTGTTCAGGGTGCTACAGTCACAGACTGATACTGTTCTCTGAATGTTTGCAGCAGCATTTTTCTAAGGGTCGCAGGACACTTTGTAAGTATGTTTACTCTCGCAGGAAGAGACTGGTCTGTGATCCCATGTAAAAAAAAAAAGGCAAAGAGGTGACTTTATAAAATGCAAGAACTACAAACAGTCTTAAGCATCATCTATCCAACTTCTTTACTTGCTGGATGAAGAAGCAGAATGGCAGAGACACCCATGGCTCACACAGAGAGTCAGTGCTGAAACCTAGACAGCAACCCAAGATCCCAGCTTCCAGTAGTCTGGTTTGCTTGTTTTTGTTGCACCCTCCTGACCTGTCCCAAGGGCCAAAACCAAGTCAGAAACAGAGCTTAGAAGTCAGTTAAAAGCTGAGTCAACAATACGGTGATCCCGTGACCCCTGGGTCTGTAACCGAGGATGCTTTTTATAGTAAGCATGGGACAGGGAGGATCACTCCAAACACCTGTGACATGCCTGTCATTTCTCTGGGTGCTGTGCATACTCTCACAGCACACCTTGGGAAGTTCTTCTGCCACCATTTCATAGTCGTTCAACAAATAGTTAGGGCGGGAGGCTACTCCATGCTAAGGACATTGTAGGTCCTGGAGATCACTCTAAACAAGACAGAGCCTCTTCCTTCATAGATTTACATTCGGTTGGGGGAAGTAGCTAATAAACAAGTCAACTAACAAATACACAAGAGAGTAGTAGGTGCTAGGCAGAGATGAAAAAAACAAGATGAAGGAAGGTGGGTGGGTAAGCACTGCCTCATCTTGGGAGATCAGAGGAAACACTCTACAGGGGGTCTCTCTACAGGCTGATAAGGAGGTCATGCAGTTGGGCATCAGGCATGAACACTCACATGAACAGAAGTGAAGACAGCCTACAACCTGATGTCCAAGGGGAAGCCAAGTCTGATGTCAGGGCAGGCATGTGTGTGCCTGCAGGCAGAGGGATGTCTGTCCATGTGTCGCCAACAGCAGCAGGAGAGAGTGGGCAGAGGGCAGTTCAAAAGAACTTTCTGTAACAGTTTGCTGCTGTTTCCTTTGGCTTCTACTAGGCTGAGCTACTTAATATGCAGTGTCTTTCACCCCATGGCCTTCCTTCCTTCCTCAAGGCTCTAATAATATTCAATTGCCCCCTTCTTCTTTGCACATGATTCCGTCCTTATTTTAACTGGATACAACTGTTTGTAACCACAGGATAAAGTAAAGGTGATGGAGACCACGATCGAGACCCCCATGCTAATCACAAGCATTTCCTGGACCACGGCAAATGGGACAGAGCGGTGGAAATGCTGGTTTAATGAGCCTTCCCATAAGCATAAACAGATTGAACCAAAAGTGAGTGCAACACCATGAGGACTTCTTAAGGAAAAGCAGCAAGGGGATGTTGGAATTAATTTGAGGCCTCTGACATAGACAGAATTGGAAGCAATGCAAAACTCAGAAAGTCAATCTGCTTTGGGAATGTTAAAAGGAAACACTTGTTTGGAAAGAATCTTTAAGTGTGCAAAAGAGAGACTATTTTTGGTGGAATCTGTGAGCAGCGAGCCTGACTGCACGCCGGGGGTGGAGAGATACATCATTCAGGGCCTGTGGTCCAGCTCCCAACACCACATGCCCAGCACCCAGCCGAGAAATCGTGAGTTCGCATTAATGTCCGCAACATGCCAAACGACTCCATCGAGAGCAAATTGGATGCTCAAATCTCGATCTTATTTCCATTCCTCCTTGCCATTCCCCAGCATTCCCCGTGTTTCTTCATTCCGTGATGATTGTGTACACTTTAAGAGCCACACACCTTGAGTTTAAGGTTTCACAAGTCACTTCCTCAATCTCCACTGGTCAATTCATGTTCACGTGAAATGTCACACTTCAAGGAGAGAGTTCCCACTTGTATCACTAAGACACAGTTTTCAAACACATCCCCAAATCAGGTTAAAGTCAACAGGAAAAAGGCATCCACACCTGAAGCAGATCTACCTTCTGTATGTTTGGGTACAGGCATGCACCATTTAATGACTGGGAAACGTTCTGAGAAATGCATCATTAGGCGATGTTGTTGTGTGAACATCAAAGAGTGACTTACACAAAACTAGAAGGGATAGCCTACAACACACCTAGGCTATCTGGTATAGCCTATTGTTCTTAGGCTACAAACCTATACAGCATGTTGTACACTGAATACTGGGCGTCTGTAACACAGTGCTAACTATTTGTATATGTAAACATAGAAAGGCACAGTATAAAAGTTTTGTGTCTTTTTTTTAATAGTTCACCTGTATAGGGCACTTACCATGAATGGAGCTTGCAGGACTGGAAGTTGTTCTGGGTAAGTCAATAAGTGAGTGGTGAGTGAATGTGGAGGCCTAGGACACTATTGTAGACTTTATAGATACTGTACACTTAGGCTACACTAAATTTATTTTATTTTATTTTCTTCTTTTTTGAGTCACGGTCTCACTCTGTCTAGGTTGGAGAGCAGTGGCACCATCACAACTCATTGCGACCTTGACCTCCTGGGCTCAGGCCATCCCTCCGCCTCAGCCTCCCAAATAGCTGGGACTACAGGCATGTGCCACCATGCCTGGCTAATTTTTTGACTTTTTGTAGAGATGAGGTTTTGCTACGTTGCCCAGGCTGGTCTCAAACTCCTGAGCTCAAGCAATCCTCCCACCTTGGTCTCCCAAAGTGCTGGGATTACAGACATGAGCCACTGCACCTGGCCCCACTAAATTTATTTTTAATTTTCTTTCTTAAATAGTAATTAACCTTAGCTTACTATAACTTTTATACTTTATAAACTTCAAATTTTTAAAAAATTTTTACTAGTCTGTAATAACAAATGAAAACACAAACACATTGAAGAGCTGTACAAAAATATTTTTCCTTATATCTTTATGCTAGAAGCTTTTTACTATTTCAAAATTTTTTACTTTCATTTTTTTACTCTTAAAACATTTTTGCTAAAAACTTAGATACAGATACACATATTAGCCTGGGCCTACATAGGGTCAGGGTCATCAATATCACTGTCTTCCACCTCCACATCTTGTCCCACTGGAAGGTGTTCAGTGACAATAACACACATGGAGCTGTCATCTCCTGGGATAACAAGGCCTACTTTTGGAATACTTCCTGAAGGACCTGCCTGAAGCTATTTTACGGTAACTTTTTTATATAAGTAGAAAGAGTACACTCTAAAATAATGGTAAAAGTATAGTGTAGTAAATACATAAACCAGTAACATAGATGTTTATTATCATTTTAAGTATTATGTACATAATTGCATGCGCTAGACTTTTTTACGTACACTAACATCACCACAAACATCTGAGTAATGCACTGCGCTACAAGGTCATGAGATCGTGACAGCTACAACATCGCTAGGTGACAGGGATTTTTCAGTCCCATTGAAATCTTATAGTACTACTGTCATACATGCAGTCCATCATTGACCAAAACGTCATTATGTGTCACACGACTATAGCTTTGTGTTTTATAATAGCTTTCCCTACTCCTCCTTAGCATCTGTATGGACATCGAATGCTTTATTTGCTTTGTCTGTGTAGCATTTAGAGACTTTTTGGGTCACTGGTGGGAAAAGATTATGTATGGCTCCAGTTTGTCTTCCCGGATAGCTTTTACTACCACTGTGTCAAGCACCAGAAGATCTTTAGAAAGTGTTCTTCTCCTGACTAACAAGCACTGAAAGCATTCAGTCATCCTCCACATTCTAGCTTCCTGCTGCACCCATGAAGATGAGCTGGCAATGATATAAACAACCCAGAGCACTGATACAAAAGGCTGACTCTCAAGACTGGGGAAGCAGAAATGCATCTGAGAAAACTCTGGCTGCAGGAAATGAAGGATGACTTTCTGTTCTAAAGCCTCCATTTCCCTTATTTTGCTAACCCAAAAACAGCAGATTCTCCTTTGCTTCTCAGATAAAGTTCCTAATAATGTATTCCATAGGATCACTGCCCTTGGAATGGTTAATTTTTCACTTAAAGCTAAGGCAACTTGCTGGGCTCAGTGGCTCAGCCTATAATCCCACGCCTTTGGGAGGCTGAGGTGAGTGGATTGCCTGAGCCCGCGGGTTCGAGACCCGCCTGGGCAGCGAGACCTCATCTCTACAATAAATCAAAAAATCAGCCGGGCGTGGTAGCGCATGCCTGTAATTCCGGCTACTCGGAAGGCTGAGGAGGAAGGATCGCCGGAGCCCAGCAGGTCGAGGCTGCGGTGGCTGGGAGCGGCCACTGAATTCCAGTCTGGGCGACAGAGTGAAACTTCAACTCAAAAAAAAAAGAAAAAAAAGGCCGGGCTAGGGGCTCAGCCTGTAATCCCGCGCCTTTGGGAGACCGAGGTGAGTGGATTGCCTGAGCCCGCGGGTTCGAGACCTGCCTGGG
>NW_007249974.1:553628-565499 GCF_000164805.1 Carlito syrichta | reverse complement strand
AAAAAAAAAAAAAAAAAAAGCTAAGGCAACTTTATCTTTATAATATTTTATGTTTTAATTTAATTTTATATATATACTTTTTTTTTTTTTTTAAGTAGGAGTCTCACTCTGTTGCCCACACTGGAGTACAGTGGCAAACTCATGGCCACCACAACCTCCTGGGCTCAGGCAATCTTTCCACCTCAGCCTTCCAAGTAGCTAGAACTACAGGTGTGCAACACCATATTCACTAATTTTTTTATTTATTGTAGAGATGCGGTCTCGCCAAGTTGCCCAGGCTGGTCTTGAATCCCTGGGTTTAGGCAGTCCTCTTGCCTTGTTCTCCCAAAGTGCTGGGATTACAGGTGTGAGTCACCATGTCCAGCAACCTTTATAGTATTTTAAATATGAATGTCTTTTGTCCTTTGAAGAAATTGGAGACATAAATTTAGAAAGAGTTTTTATGATGTGATATTAACAATAGATACCTCCTGTTCATAATTCTTCACCAAAGTGAATGAGAAAATAAAAAATATTTTAGGTCAGTGTTTGGATTTTAATATATTCTTTAGATATAAGCATGATATTTCAGATAATCCCTGAAATTGTTTCCATTTTAACTTTTGCCACTGCAATAAAGGAAGTTTTAAGAATATATACTTATATAGATGATAAAATATATGATATACAATGTAATATGTGCATACAGTATATAGAATTAGATAAACATCTATAGCCTAAAGGCATAAAGCTTAAGAGATCATATATTTTAAACTTTTGTAGCTCATCTTAAAATCTGCTTTTATCATCACCGATCTCCTGAATCAAAAATATAGAATTAAGGACTATGATTTTATATTACTACATGTAACATTTTGTAACATACATGTAGTAATCACATGTTTAGTTTTACTAAATATAATGACATATCATGCACGCTTAATGGAGATAGAGTCAGTCCCCATTATTCATGGATTTTATATTTGCAAATTTTTCTGCTCACTAAAAATTTATTTGTCATCCCAAAGTCAACACAGAGCTTTCGTTTGCAGATATGTGCAGAGCAGCACAAACTCTGGGTCACCGGAAGAGACATTCCTGACTGAGGTCAAATAAGGCCACATACTGCCTTCTTGTTTCATCCCTTACAGTACAAACAAGTGGCCTTTCTGCCATGCTATGTTTTTCGCATTTTTGTGCTTTTTGTTGCTGATTTCACTGTTTGAAATGAACTCCAAGCATAATGCTGATGTGCTGACTAGAGTCCCTAAGTGCGAGAAGGCTGAGATGTGCCTTACAGAGAAAATGTGTGTTAAATTAGCTTCATTCAGGCATGAGTTACAGTGCAGTTGGTCGTGAGTTCAATGTTAATGAGTCAACATTATATATTTAATAAAGTGTCCCTAAATAGAAACACACATAAAACAAGGTTATGTGTCGATTGGTTGAGGAATAGTTTGTGACCAGACGTTTTCAGGAACCTAATGTTGTATTTACCCTAGGAAGGATGGTTCAGTATTCACTAATTTGGTATTCATGGGAACTTTCTAGAACATGACTACCGTGAATAATTAGAATCAACTATATGGTATTTTAAAACACCTGTGTTAACACAAACGCACTCCAGAGTTGCCATGTTTCCCATCCCAAAAGTGGTAGATCATGACTGTAGATTTCTCTTTCCACAGAGCCGAATTTAGCACTATTAATGTGGGTTTTCTTTTTTTTTTAATTATAAAAATGTGGGGTACAATTCAGGGTTAGGTATACAAACATTGATTATGCAGGTACCCTTGTTTGATGAGGTATGACCCTCCCTCTCCTAGCAGTTTCCCTCAACTGCCAATCCCATCCCCACGCCCCTGCCCCGCCTGACAGTTTCCCATTACTGCCAAACGCTTTCTTATAGTATTATAGTTGTTCGAGGTCCACTTATGAGTGAGAACATATGGTACTCTGCTCTGTTTCTGTGATAGACCATTGAGTATGATTGACTCTAAATCCATTCAAGTTGCTGCGAAATCCATATATTTGTCCTTCTTTATGGCTGCATAATATTCCATTGTGTATATGTACCACATTTTCTTTATCCAGTCCAGCTTCAATGAACAACATGGTTGGTTCCATGTTTTTGCTATTGTGAATAGAGCTGCAACAAACATATATGTGCAGATATCTTTTTTGTAGAATGATTTGAGTTCTCCCGGGTATATTCCCAATAGGGGAATTGCTGGGTCATATGGAAGGTCAGTTTCTAGTTCTTTCAGAAATCACCACACTGTCTGTTAATGTGGTTTTCTTAAGCTACTTGTCAGATCAGGCATCCCAAAGGGTAGAGAGTGAGGAGGAAAGCAGTGACCAGCAACCAAAGCCCTGTAACCAGAGCTGTCGCTTGAGGAGCCGAGGGCAGCTCGCAGAGGCCACATCTTCAAGGACCCACTTCAGGACTGAGGCCGGGTTATCACACCTGAATGGGCCAAGATGAGAAGGGAGAGTCAAGAAGACAAACCCAGAAGGTCAGAGAGTGAGGGCAGAAAGAGAAAGGAAGACAGGAAGGCAGGGTTGAGAGGGACGACTGATTCAGAGTTCAGGAATTTGCAGAGAAGTTGGATGGAGGGATCATGGCCTCTGGCCTGAAGGGAGGGGGGAGAACTGCAAAAGTACTGGCAAGCAGGAGACAGCAACGATGGCTCCTTGTAACGAGGTAGACAAATTCATCTCCGAGACTATGGCTGCACGATGACGAGGTGATAATAAGGAAGAATGGAACAGGTTAGGCGATCAGCTTGTTGATGTTTATTGAAATTCTTCCTTGTCATCGGAGTCCTTCAGAAAGAAACAAATGACTTTTGGGGACCACAGTTTTACTAGTCTCGCATATGGTAGCATTTAGTAATACAAAATATATTTTTACTTTCTCAGGCTGTAACAAAACAAGAAATAAAGATTTTTTTTTAATGCCTGGTAATTTCCAATAATTATATTATATATATATAATATATAATTATACAATACCAGTCTAGGATTTTAAGATTTTATTATAAAACTTCACAATCATACATAAAAGTAGAGAGAACATGGAACTCTTATGCATCCATCAGCCAGCTTCAATAATTTTTGACATTTTAGTCTAGTTTTTTAATGCCTTACTTGAATAAGAGAGCATTCATATATATATATATATATATATGTATTCCCATTCAGCAAGTATTTACTGAACAACTACTCAGTCAGGCAATGTCCAAGTGCTGGAGATCCATTTGTGAAAAAAAGTAAATGGGCAAAAATTACCTGCTTTCCAGGATCTTACATGCTAGCAAAATAAGAAATAGCTAATTTTATTGAAAGCCATGGGCCATCACTATTCTGGATATTTAACTTAGATTATTTTGTTTAATTCCCACAACAAACCAATGAGGTAGGTACTCTTATAACCTCTTTTTATGGATGAGGAAATTGTAGTACAGAGAGATTAGGCAACTTGCCTAAGGTCACATAGCTACCACATACTATAGATGGGATTCAGACTGGCTCAAGAGTTTCTGCTCTTACCCACCATGTGTACTACCTCTCTACACCTCAGTGAGTCCCCGTCCTGCCTCTCCCCAAAATCACCTTTGTGCAGAATCCTGGGCTTTTCTGACTTCTCTGACATGATAAGGATTACAGGAACCAGGTAGATGTTAGTACCACAGTTCTTTTTCTCCATTAAAATTATCTCCATGGATTCTTTAGATCAGTGGTCCCCAAACATTTTGGCATCAGGGACTGGTTTTGTAGAAGACAATTTTTCCATGGAAGTGGGGGATAGTTTCAGATGATGCAAGTACATTACCTTTATTGTGCACTTTATTTCTATTATTATTATATTGTAATACCTAATGAAATGTATAGCACCGCCTCCTCAGCTGCACCCAGATCATCAGACATTGGGTTCTCCTAAGGAGCGCACAACCTAGATCCCTCTCACATGCAGTACAAGATAGGGTTCGCGCTCCTATGAGAATCTAATGACAGAAGATGGATATGACAGAAGGTGGAGTTTAGGCAGTAATGTGAGCTATGGTGAGCAACTGTAAATACAGATGAAACTTCACTCACTCACCCCACTGCTCACCTCCTACTGTGAGGCCTAGTTCCTAACAGGCCACAGAGGTCCACTGACTGGAAGTTGGGGACACCTGCTTTAGATTTTAAAACTATTATTAGTTGTTGTTGCTGATCCTACTTCCTCTTAAAAGATATATATTTTTATAGATTCTAATTCAAATATTACAGTGATTTAAGAGGCTTTTTCTTAACTAGCAAAATCCTGTGTCCTCCCCTAATATTAAGAGCAGGTAACATTTATTCAGCCCTTGCAATGTGCCAGATTCACTTTAGGTGAATTCATGTGGACATTATAACAACTCTATAATAACAATACAATACTGTATAATAATAATAATAAACTCTTTAAAATATAATAAAAATATATATACTTATAATATAATAAACATAATAGTAAACACTATAACCATGCAATAAATATTACTATTCCCATGCTACAAATGGAGAAATAGAGGCACGAGAGGTTATATAGCCTGACCAAGTTCACATAGTTAGTAAGTGACAGAACCTGAACTTGACCTTAGTTCACATTCTTGACACACTATCCCCACCTTCATCTTAAAGGAATTTCTATACTATAAAATCAGAACTCTTTTGATGGTTCAGCAGACATACTTCATATGTGTCATATAATAATGTTTTCCAGAACAAATCTTTCCAGTTTTGTGTCATCCTACTCTACAGTTCAAATTTCATTTAAAACTTGAGATAGCTCTTGAAAGAGCCCTGGGAGTATTAATATTATGATTAATTATCTCATCCTATTTAATCATTCATGACTGAGGTAAACCAACACTCATGGAAGTTTTATGACTAGGCCAATATCTCATGTTAAAAGTATTGGAAGAAGCAGAATAAGAACCCAGAACCAGATGGAAATAACATAATAAAGAAACATCCAGTACAGGAACAGTGGCTCACACCTATAATCCCAGTACTTTGAGAGGCAGAGGTGGGAGGATCACTAAAGTTCAGGAGTTAAGACCAACCTGGGCAAGATAGTGAGACCTCATCTCTACAAAAAATTTAAAAAATAAAAATTAGCTGGGTATGGTAGTGCACAACTCTAGTCCCAGCTACTCTGGAGGCTGAGATGGAAGAATCCATTGAGTCCAGGAGCTGAAGGCTGAGGTGAGCTGTGATGGTGCCACCGCACTCCAGCCTGGGCGACAGAGTGAGACTCCTGGCAGAAGAAGAAGAAGGAGGAGGAGGAGGAGGAGGAAGAGGAGAAAAGAAAAAGAGATACCCAATAACATAGATCCTAATTCTATCCATAAATGACCAAATGAGGACTATCAGATGTCTGGTACTCAGAACATACTTGCTAACTTTTATGTTATTCATTGGTTAATTTTAAAGTCCTGTGTTAATCACCCGAATCTTCCTTTAGACAGGTAATCGTGAAATCCCTTAACAATCTATTTATGATACTGAGAAGGTGGGGTTTTTGAAATGTTTCACTGGGTAATAAAAACCTCCCTAACCTTTTCAATGCTCTCATACCTCTGCATACTTTGTAGAACTTAGCAAGTAGTAGTGATTCGTCTACATGTCTTCCCAAGAAGACTCTAAGCTTCACAAGGAGAAGGATTTCTGGATCGTGTTCACCGCTGTATCTCTAGTGTTCAGCATACTGCCACAGTAGAAAAAGAAAGACCAAATAAGTTTCACTGAAATTAATAATAAATAAATGAATGCGTGAATGATCCAGGCATTCTACTATTAGACAGGATGAGGTGAGCTGCCTGACTCATTCTGATACCATCTTCTCTCAGGTTATAAGGAAGCTCAAGGACTTCCTCACTGGATCCCGATTTCCTCAGCCAGAGGTGCTCACAACTACATGCTCATCTTCTTCCTTCTTTCTAGTTTCTACCTTCAGTTCATCTGTTTTAGTTTTAGTGTATCCGAGTTCTTACCTGAACCACCTTAATTCTTCTTTATAGAAAAATGTAGAGCTAGATTAACAAACTATTGATACTCCATGGGCATCTTTTGTGGCTGACACAAATCCAAATTTACCTATTAGAGAATTCTCTGTGCATAAAACAATGTTCCCAAACCCTTATTTCTAGCCAAAGACTTGTGCATTATTTTTCCTTTCCCAGAGAATCACCTTTAATGTTATTGGATTTTCACATATGGTTAGATGATTTGCACACTGATGATTTGGGAATTACACTGCCCCTGAGTTAACCCTTTTCTACCTAAATTAAATTTTGCAACTACCCAGAAACATTAGGAAATCTAAAGCCCCCAAGGGCTTGGTAGTTAAAATAGATGGCTTAACATCTACAGAACCCCTCTCTGATCTTCTGGGATTATTTTGTATAAATAAAATGGAAAAAGGAGGGAGGAAAGAGGGAAAACAGGAGGCATCATCCTTTTCTGGCATTTCTCAACATCACTGGCAATTTCTTTTCATTCCATTCAGTGCAACCACTGGGCTCTGAAATATAATGCAGAAATGCCGTTGGAAGGACTCTGGGCTGGAGTGTGACCTTCCTGGTCCAGGTCCAGGAAGAAATCTCCAACTGTGACCATGAAGTGAAAATTCACCTGACTCGAGTGCTGTAACTCCAACGTCTCCAGCTGAAAGCAGTCCTTTGGGCTATGAGTCTACAATCTTTCTCATCTCTGCTATTTTGTAGGGTCTGAAACACAAACATGTGAAGGAAATCATTTGACTCTGTGACTGTCACCTCATAGAAAGGGTTCTGTGCTCAGAGTCTGAGACACGGATCCTAATCCCAATTGTACCCCTGACTTGGTGTGTGACAACAGGTGAATTCCATTACCTGTCTGCACTCCAGTTTCCTCACCTGTGCAAAGGGATCCTACCCAGCCAACTTTATCCATATATTATGAAAACAAGTCAGCAGATATGCCTCTTTCTTTCTTTCTTATGCATAGAAAAGTTAAAGCAGCTTGCAAATGAAACACATTAGTGTGTGGTCCCCTGCCCCTCCCCTTTCTACATTGCTTGTGGGGTTTCTCCTGCTGAGCCCCTCCAAAGCCCCCTTAGACAATGAAACACAAAACCTTCCCTTTTAGCATCAATTCTGTAATCCCCTGGAGTGTAGCTGGGTAGGGACACAAAGTCCTCACTATGTTATTGGCCAATTTCTCCTCCTCTTCCTCCTAACAAAAAAAAAATTCAACTATCACTATGAAGCACATATCAAGCATTTGACTCTTTGTTAAGTATCAATAGCCCCATTTAACCAATAAGGATATTGAAAATGAGTTTTAATAACTTGCCCATTACAATATTATAGGGACTCCCAAATCCCAGTGATGGAGAGAAAGAAATCCTTTCGTGTCTGAATTTCAGGCCTTGTAGTGAGCCGTTGGAAAGAGAACTTTTGTTCCTGGATTGGGAGACTCACTTTTCTGAATCATTCTTCAAAGCTCCCCTCGGGGAGCACCTATGAAAATAAATCATTTCCAGAGTTCTCACCCAAATTGCCCTCAGATTAGATAGTCATGGATTCCAAAACAAAAGCCCCCAGTGCAATTGCAAAAGAAGAGAGGCGCACGACAGAGGAGTGTGCCAAAGCACGCATCAACAAGCACTCCACCACCAGGCGTGTTTACAAGTGGCCACGTAAATTGTGATTTAACGGTCCAGCATGTGGTAGAAAATGTCAGCAACTTTCACAGTTTTGAAAACTGTGCAAAAAAAAAAAAAGAAAAGAAAGAAAGAAAGAGGCAGAGAGAGGTCTGCTTTTTACACCCACACAGCACTGTATCCTTGCCCTGAGCGCCCCGAAAATTCCCCTGAGCGTTTTTATCGTTACGTATCGCTTGTATCACTCCACAGTTTAGTCAGCCAAACCATATCCTTTTCCAGCTTTAGATAAATTGCCTTTTGACAAACAGCACACAGACAAAATATCACGAAGTCTCCAAGTTGTAATCTCTACCCTGTTTTTCTACCGAGATGAGTAAGATGTTCCTATTTAGTTTTCTAAGTACATAAGCAGCAGATGTACATAATATACGAATATTGTCATTAGTGTGTTTACTCATTCTCTTTGAAATGTATCTGAGTTTTATTACTACCTTTACTCAGATTACGGCACTTACAAACTGTAATAAAGAAAATTACTGCATGGGGACATATTGGTTTTAAAAAAAAGAGGTGGCCATTTCCCTTTTCTAACTTTCATTATGATGGATAAAGCTTCAGCTTTATTTGGGGGAAAAGAAACATAATCAAAAAGTGCAAGGTACCTTGTCACTTTTACCAAACTTAAGTCAACACTTCAACAAATTATTCAATACCATAGAGAAATTAAACTTTATAAATCACTATAAAACGTTTCATCATAATTCATTTGAGCCAATCAAATAAGAAGCCAGATCGGTTTTCTGTGCTGTAACAGAGTTATGTTTATTTCTAAGAGAATACAGTAACTAATACTTTATTCATCCAGCTAATATTAAACTTATGTTCAATGACTATTAAGAAACATACTTAAGACTAGGATTCCAGATAGAAAAATAGGGACATAGTTCCTGATAACTGTATGTATTAGGGTTGTTAAGACATTCCAAAAAAGTATTTATCGTGTAAATGAGTATTTACAGTATTTTGTCATGCAAATGAAACTTATGGTAAGTCTCTCTCTCTCTCTCTCTCCCTCTCTCTCTCTCTCTCTCTCTCTCTCTCTCTCCTCCCCCTGGGAAAACAAACAGCCACCGACCAAATAAACCAACATTTGAGATAAGAACAGCAGTAGAAACATAGTCCTGATACCTAGTGCCTAACAGTGCTTGGTGCAGGAACTCAATACTGATGGATTTTAAACCTAATAGAAATTTCTTAGGGGGAATTGTACGTTGGACATCAGAAGCAGGTCAGAGGCATCAGTGTTGAACATTTTTCACATCTCAGTTTTATTTTTTTACTTCCTACTTAAAATTATTACACTACGTTTTGAAATTAGTGTTCAAGTTGCTGAGTTTATTTTCACATCTTAAGTGTGTGAGTTTTGCTTTCAGTTTTTACCTGAGACACACATCTTGATCAAAACACATGAATTCAAGCAGTTGTCTACAAAGCCAGGTGCTTTCAGAATGATTGTACTCTAACTTTGTAGAACACCTTAGAGTTTTTGATCACGCTCATGCTCATCATCTCATCTCATGCAAACAACCACCAGGTGCATGAGAAGGACAACCTTACTGTCCTCATTTAACAAGTGAGAAATGGGCTCCAGAGACATCAAGGTGTCTGGGTCATTGTCACAGAACTAACGAGAGGCCAGACTGAGACAGGAGTCCAGGCCTTCCGGGTTTTCCTTCAACATGCCACCCACACATAGCAAAACAAAATTGTGATCATACAATTAACCACACAGAAGCTACTTCTACTATGCCTCCGTCCTTCAACAAGTGTCTACTCAGTACCTACACATGGCAGACGCTGAACTAAGACAGGCAGATAAAAATTCAGCAACTCTCAACTCTGCTAGAACTTTGTCTCCGCTTTCTTCTTATCCTCGTTTCCAGAAGTAGTCTGGGCTTTCCTGCTGAAGTTGTCCAAAATAAACATAACCATGGCTTGAAGTCAAAGCATACAATTTTAAGCACAATGATGAAGGCATCTGAAAATCCATTTGGGGGAAATTTTTTGAGACTGTAGGGTAAGGTAGAAACCCATGACTCTACTCTGCTCAGAAAACAACTGGGTGACACAGAAAGGTGATATATTTAATGCCACACTGATTTTTTTTCCCCATAATCCAGGTGGTTAGACCACATATGTGACTCAATAGCCTCCAACTAGTGCCCATCCACTTCTCTGGGTCCATGCAAATCACTGAATCCCCCACTCACTCAACCAGATCTGAAGATCTAAGCAATATCATCTATAGAGGTGCTTTCCAAAAACCTGAGAATAACTACCTTACTTAAAATTTCTCCTTCCTGAAATATTATCCTTCAAGTTTAATTCTTTTATATTAAATATTGATCTCTTCTTTCAGTTTGTTTTAAAACTGCAAATGTTGTTAGAAGCCATATTGTGGGAAGTTTCTACTGTCTGGGTGTGGCATCGTTTACTATGGACTTTATAGAAAGAGAGAAGGAACAGGGCAACCAGATTTAAATGGGATCCTGGCCAGGCACAGTGGTTCATGCCTTTAATTCCAGCACTTTGAGAGGCTGAGGCAAGAGAATCACTTGAGGCCAGGAGTTTGAGACCAGACTGGGCAACATATCAAGACCTCGTCTCTACAAAATGTCAAAAAATTAGCTGAGCATAGTGGCACGCGTCTGTAGTTCCAGCTACTTGGGAGGCTGAGGTGAAAGGATCACCTGAGCCCAGAAGATCGAAGCCACGGTGTGCCGTGATGGTCCCACTGCACTCCAGCCTGGGCAACAGAGTGAGATTCTGATGCAAATAAACAAATAAATAGGATCCTGAGAAAGAGGAGCCCTGGAGAACACACAGGGGTAGATAGAAGACAACAAGAGAAGACCTGCTGCAGATAAAGCGCTCCAATATTACAATTTTGACAAAAGGAGCTCTGGAACTAGGTCTGTTTTTGGCTTCTAAAGACATACTGCCCATGGGCAATTTTTCTTCCTTTGGCCTTTTTTTTTTTTCTTTTTTTTTGAGATAAAAGTATCCAAAGAAAATCAGTATCTTATGGAAATACCTACACCCCATGTTCACTGCAGCATTATTCATAATAGCCAAAATGTGGAGTCAACCCAGGTGTCCACTGACAGATAAACAGATTTTTTAAAAGGTAATTATTATATGTTTATATGTATATAATGATATGTATATTTATGCAACAGAATAGTATTCTACCATAAAAAGAAGGAAATTCTGTCATTTGCAACAACATGGGCAAGCCTGGAGGACGTTATGTTAAGGGAAAAAAGCCAGACACAGAAAGACGAAACACCATATGATCTCACTTACATGGGGAATCTAAAAAAGTCAAACTCATAGAAAAAGAGGACAGAACGGTGGTTGCCAGGGCCTAGGGAGTGGGGAAAGTGGGGGATGTTGATCAAAGGGCACAAACTTTTAGTTCTGAGGTAAACAAGTTTTGGGAATCTAATATGCAGCACAGGTGATGAATGTGTCAATTTATTTGATTGTGGTAATTATTACAGACTATATATATATATGTAATCATGTTATACACCTTTAACATATTCCACCTTTATTTGTCAATTAAATACTTTTAAAAATAAAAAAATGAGTGAACAAGTGTTTTTTAAAAGTATATCTTCAATGTAAAATGAAACTCTGACTTACATGGGGAAAGTGCATGAATAATTCTGAGTATGAAAATTTCCAGCTGCCTCTAAGAAACTTCTGCCTGAGTGCTTTACCATAAATCAAATAAATCATCTCTCTCAAACACCTCCCCATAAACATTCAGTGTTTCCACAAAGCCACGATTTAGTCCAGGACCATGGAAATGTCTTTGAACCATTCTTTCTCCTCTTCCCCGTATCTATCACTGAATACTAGTAGTTTCAACCATCCAATTGATCTTGTTTCCTGTGACTCCGTCCCCTTCATTTCACCCTTGGAAAATAGCAGCCACCTCAGAACTGGGTTACCTATCTCTGATTCAGTGGGTCTCCATCTTGGAAAAGTGAAAAATTACAAATAGTTGATGTCCACACATAGAGATTCTAAGTTAGTTGGCCTCTGGTGCAGCCTGGGCATTGAGATTTGTTTGTTTTAATTGCAGTAAAATACTTATAACATAAAATATACCATCTTAGCCATTTTTTTTTTTTTTTTTT
>NW_007249974.1:460382-553487 GCF_000164805.1 Carlito syrichta | reverse complement strand
ATTTTTTGATTTATTGTAGAGATGAGGTCTCACTGCCCAGGCGGGTCTCGAACCCGCGAGCTCTGGCAATCCACTCACCTCAGCCTCCCAAGGCGCGGGATTACAGGCTGAGCCACCAAACCTGGCATCTTAACCATTTTTAAGTGTTAAGTGCATTCACACTGCTGTGCAATCAATCTCCAGAACTTTCTATCTTGCAAAGCTGAAACTCCACACCTATGAAGCGATAACTTCACATCCTCTCTCCCCTCAACCCCAGGAAATCACCATTCTACTTTCTGTTTCTAAGAATTCGATTACTCTAGGTACCTCATATAACTGGAATCATACAGTATTTGTCTTTTTATGATTGACTTACTCACTTAGCCTAATGTCCTTAAGGTCATCCATGTTGTAGCAGGTGTCAGAATTCCCTTCGTTTTTACAGCTGAATGGTATTGCATTGCATCATATATATATGCCATATTTTGCTTATTCATTCTTCTGTCAACAGGTACTTGGGTTGCTTCAATTCTTGGCTATTGTGATTAATGCTGCATGGAACATGGGTATGTGAATATCTCTTCAAGACCCTGCTTTATTTCCTTTTTTTTCCTTTTTTTTTTTTGAGATTAGAAAATATAGTTTATTTAGAAAGTAAATTAGAGAGAGAGAGAAAGAGGTGAGTCACCTCCCCAAGGTAGGGTAGGGGGCCAAAGTTTAAGAAAACACGGCTTGCTCATAGCTCTAAGAGCACATGGTCACACCAAAGCTTAGCAAGGCAATGGCAAAGTGGCTGCTCATAGTTGAGTCCTTTTAACCATTTCCCTTGGATGGGGGAAGGTCATTAAGGTGATTGGGTAGACCCTGCTTTCAATTCTTTGGAGTATATACCTAGATTGGATCGCTGCCTTTGACCTCTTAAATGCCCATAAAAGGTAGCAGGAAATTACTCTGCTTTTGAGAATGGCTTGAGGATACCCCAGCCGGCCTCCCTCCAGGACTCATTCACACAAAGGGGACAAGCATTCCCTTCCCAAGACTTCTCAAGTCTGGCATCGCCCTTTCTTGAGCTTCATACTGTTCCAGTGCCACAGAGGCTGGACTTGAGCTGGGACATTTATGTATCTTCACTAACACAGAGAGCAAGGAGTAGGTGGGGACAGATCAGAAGGGGTGGCAAGCAAAACCCTGGCACTCTGGGTTGGAGGAAGAGTTTCTGCATCCATGATTTAAGGGCTTCAGAGACCCTAAGCACTGAAGAGATTATTATACTCACTCCTTATTTGTAATTAAAACTGTGGCCCAGCACGATGGCTCACGCTTATAATCCCAGCACTTTAGGAGGCCAAGACAGGATGATCATTTAAAGCCAGGAATTCAAAACCGGCCTGGGTACCATAGCAAGATCTCGCTTCTACAAAATAAAATAAAATACTAGCCAGGTGTAGTGGCCCACGCCATAGTCCCAGCTACTCCAGAGGCTGAGGATCATCTGAGCCCAGGAGGTCGAGGCTACAGTGACCCATGGTGGTGTCATTACACTCCAGCCTGGGTGACAGAGTGAGACCCTGACTCAAAAAAAAAAAATTGTGAAGGGCTAGGTGCGGTGGTTCACACCTATAATCCCAGCAATTTGGCAGGCAGAGGCAAGAGGATTGCCTGAGCCCAGGGGTTCTAGACAAACCTGGGCAACATGGCAAGACCTTGTCGTTACAATAAATCAAGAAATTAGCCCGGTATGGTAGCATGCACCTGTGGTTCCAGCTATTTGGAAGGCTGAGTCAGAAGGATCGTCTGAGTCCAGCAGGTCGAGGCTGCAGTAACTGTGAGTGTGCCACTATACTTCCAGCCCAGGTGACAAGGTGAAATTCCAACTCTAAGTAAATAAATAAATACATAAAATTGTAAGCAATTTGAAGGTTTAGACCCTAAAATGAAACCCCACCATAGGTTTTCCCTACGATATATATCAACATTGATGTTTTTATGTGTGTACTCATATATGTGTGAACAACGCACAGGTGTATGTATCAATTATTATATGCATTAAATATTAAAGCTTTTCCAAGACATTGCTTCCTTATTTGAAGGTCTCCTGGCAGTCAGTGCCTGCAGCCATATTTACTCTGTTCCCTGTGTCACCAGTACTGTCCATCCCTCTGACGAAAACAAGAATTGGAACCTAGAAATTCCGGATCGAGATCCAACTCACAAAAACCTGAAGGGCCTGACCCCACACATACTCATTAGGATCTGAGAGTGAGGCATTATGACAGAGTCTTTGAATTTAGATACCCCAGGGTACCTCCCGGACACCACAACACAAGATCTCAAGGTGAGGAGGCACTGTGCTTTCACAAATATGAATACACAAGGAAACTGAAACCCAGCCTGAAGCCACACAGCATGTCAGTGTCACAGCTAAGTGTCCCATCTCAGGCAACTGCTCTGGACCACTGGAATTGTGGCTCAGATCCCCCACCCCAGCTCTCTCATCTGCCTATGAACAGCAGGGTTCAGTTTGCCCAGCCGTCAGCCAACTGCTCTCTCCTCATCTGAGCCCTGCAGGAAATAGGAGCCTCAACCCCCCTTCTCAGGACACTTGTAATCCTCAGGAGAAGATAGGATGCACATAATGAAAAGAGACAGGAACACAAATTGTTTTAAATACATAACCATACACAAAACCAGTTGCAGCTGGTACACAAGGGTGGTGGGGGCTGCTGGAGGGGCGGGCGGAGTTGGTCAGAAAGAGGTAGGCTCTGAGCAGAAAGGGGTGGAAGAACATGGCTCAGAGGAAAGCAGACTACCCTCCCTTCCAGCAGGAAAAACAGCTGTCATCTAGAAAAGTTTCAAAGCCTGAAAAATAAAATATGGAGAAAAGAGGTCCAGGGTTAGGAAGAGGATATCTTCCCAGGACACATGATGGTAGCCGGGCAAAGGCAGGCAATTGGTAAATGTCACAAATTCATGAGAGGGCTTTTAGATTTTTTTTCTAGAGGCAACCAAAAGTCATACAGACAGAGGCTTTTCCTCAGGGATATACTGAGTCACAGATCCCCTATGGGCCGTAAGAACCAGCCTACCACTACCTCCATTTATCTGAGGGTGGCCTGGCTGAGGTCAAAATTTAAACAGATTCTTGGTGTAGTAAATAATAGGATATGGCAGGGCATGGTGGCTCACGCTTGCAATTCCCAGCACTTTGGGAGGCGGAGGCGGAAGGATTACTTGAGCCTAGTAGTTCAAGACCAGCCTATGCAACACAGCAAGACCTTGCTTCTATAAAAAATCAAAACAAAACAAAACAAATAGCCAAATATGGTGGTACACTACTGTAGTTCCAGCTACTCAGGAGGCTTAGGCAGGAGGATGGTGGTGAGTCATGATTGTGCCACTGCACTCCAGCCTGGACAACAAAGTGAGATCCCAACTCACAAAAATAAAAATAAATAAATAATAGGGTAATGCTAGAAATGGTCTGAAAAGCACCAGAATAACCATGTCACATCTGCTCCTTGAACCTCAACTTCTCCATCTATCGAATAGAAAGTCTGAACTATCTTGATACTCCAAGAATCTAACTAACGATGTTTGTGGCTAGCATTTCCCAAAAGGAAATGCTCTGAGATGAGGTATGCCAAGACAGGAGACAGCCAGAGGCCCTAAGCAGCTTTCACGATGTCTCTCTGTCCCCAACACCAACCTCAAGAGGACACCCTGAGGACATGCAGATGATGCACAGAGTGCAAGACTCAATGGGAGAAGACTCAATTGGGACTTAGGAGACCTAGTTCTAGTCTTGGTTCTGTTAGTCCCATCTGTGACCCAGAGAAAGTCACTGTGGGCCTGGTGTTTCCTAATCTGTAAAATGACTGGGAAAGCACTGACAAAATTTCCCTCCAGATCTCAGATCTTTTTTGTTTTGTTCTCTTTAGAGTCCAAAATTGCTCTGCCAGAGCCCTGCTACCCATAAGAAAGACATGAACTCATTATTACTGCTAATACTCCCATGATCTTCTGAGTTCCAGATTTGCATTTCTCAGAGGTATGAATGGGAGATTGAACCAACCAGAAAGAAAGAGACTCAGCTTTCTCTCACCTAAGCCACATTAGGCTACCAGAAAAACAGAAAAATTGGAGGGTTATCAGGAGGGAAAGTTTTGAGCATCAATATAATCCCTCCTCGAACTGGAATAACTGCACTTTTCAGTTTTTGCATCTGTGTTGTCACTTGGGAGTTATCTGGCTATGTCTGAGTTTTAACATCTGTCAGCTAAATCAGAGACCTAAATACAAAAATTGTAGCGCTCAGAAGCTCCATGTGGTTTTTGACACTCCCTGTATGACACAGGGTCAAGAAAGCAATAAAGGAATTGCCATGAGACCCAATATAACATTTTCATTAGTAACATGGCCCTTGTTCCAAAAAGCCTTTGCTCCAAAAAGAAAGAATATGTACCCATTTTCTCCAGAACCATATTTGGAAATTTCAAAGGAGCAGACCAGAAAAATTAGAAGCATCTGGGATGAACAAATGGCTTTCTATTTAAAGTGTCCTATCTATAGACAAAACAGAACCAACACTGCCCCTCAACACCTACTCCAGGTATGAGTAAGCATCACCATGAAGGAGATACACGTGCCTTGATATCTGCTATACAATACTGCAGGCATCCTAGCCCTGTGGTCACAGATTTACAGAGGACTGCTTCCTAGGGCCCAAAGCTTTAATCAAAGGTTACTCCTTCAGCTTCCTTTTTTTAAATAATGAAATTAAGCTTGGAGGGAGTGGAGTGACAGATCAGATCCAATAGCCTGATTTATATTAACACCAGAATTCTCAAGATATCATAAAAAAACTAAGCTACCCAATCACTCTCCCCCACGCAAAACAAAGTGTGGTGTCAATGTCTCATAACCACAGTGCACCCACCAGCAAATACATCCACATAGCAAGTCTTCCACTGGGACAAGGGTAACAATTCCTTTCCTAAAAAGAACCAAAGTTTTAATACCACCTTCTGGCTCCACGCAGGATCTCTCTTGGCATAAGAATATACATGTGATAGCTAATGCCCTGTGAAAAGGATAGTCAATCAATTCCTAGACTTCATTTTCACTTGGGCTTCTGTTTCAAAGACTAATGTTTGCTTAAATGAGGATCTCTGGGTCTCTTGGCTTTTCACAAGTTTTGAACTCCACACCTAATAACCACATTCAGTAGGAGGCCTCACTTTGATGCCTACTCCAGGTTAACCAGAATTCTGCATGAATGTTTTCATTGTTCTTTCCTGTCTTTGGACAGCTAAAGCTCATTCACTTGCCTTGACATGCAGTTGTTAAAATGTAATCCTTACATAATGCATTCACTGTTGTGAGCTCTTTATGTGAATTGCCTCCATTTAATTCTCACAACAACTGGATGGGGTAAGTATAATTTTGTCATCCCATTTTACAGATACAGAAACCAGAGACATGGAAAGGTTAGTTTGCCCAAGATTAAGTAAATTACCAAGCTAAGAACTAGTCAGGATTTAAACTCAGGCTTTTCTCCCCTAGAAAGTGAACGCTGTGAGTACAGAGACGTGATTGTATTCACTGCTGTATTCTCGGCTATCTACACGGTACCTGAGATTCAGTAGATGGTCAATAAACATTTGTTGAATAAATGCGCCATACAACTTTCTCAGACAAGAGAATGACCCAGCATTACAAACTTCAACTTGAACCAACAGTAAATCACATAGGGAGAAAATCATGCAAACACTGGGCTTTGCATAAAGAATGCCAAGTCCTGGTGGGCACAGTGGCTCAAGCCTGTAATTCCAGCACTTTGGGAGACCAAAGTAGGAGGATTGCTTGAGCCCAGGAGTTCAAGACGAGCCTGGGCAATACAGTGAGACCTCGTCTGTACAAAAAAATCCAAAAAAATTAGCCAGGTATGGTGGTATGTCCCCGTAGACCCAGTTACTCGAGAGACTGGGGTGAAAGGATCGCCTAAGCCCAGAAGGTCAAGGCTGCAGTAAACTGTGATGGTGTCAGTGCACTCAGTATGGGCAACAGTGAGACCCCGAATCAAAAAAAACTTTAAAAATGGAGAAAGAAAGAATGCCAAGTCCCATTGTGTCCGCCTGAGAAGAGCAGGGAGAAATCCTTCTGACCTATTTTTTCCAAGCCGCCCCCTGAGCCCCCCTTCTCCCAGGCCACCCTGATTAGGTCACTGCTGAAACTGGGTCAGTGTTTCAACACTGCAGTCAGCTTCTAATGGTTTGATCATTAAATTTTACTCCATCATCTGCACGTTAAAGAAAGAAACTACTACTTCAAATCATAGCACGCAGAGTCTCCTTTAGGCTTTTCTACAGAACTGTGTTAAGACACCACTTTAGAGTTGCCTTTTGTTTACTGCAAAGTAGCCCTTCCAGAACTGGACTGAATGAAGCACACAAGGCCTCATGCCTTTCCTCCTGACCCTCCTTCAGAGAGCCGCCTAGCTCCTGTCTTCTGCTGTTCACCCAGGCTCCTTCCTAAATTAAAATTTTGGATTACCCAGACTCTAATGCCTATTTAAAATAAAACCTAAATTACTACCTTATGTTTGGGGCAAGTCAACACCCCGTCTGGCATCTCTCATTTCTGTGTGAGATTTGAACAAACCCACCCAGCACAAGTGGAAAATTGGTCTTGCATCACATACTCTGTTGGGATCACCACATTTGGAATTCTAGGTTTATTCTCCCACAGAGTCAAATTTAGCCCAACCCTAGAGAACAGCTCTGTGCACTCTGACATTCAAAATAATATTTGCTAAAAAGCGTGGGGGGTTGCAGGCAACTTAAGCTGCAGCAAGAGGCATGTTATTACTGACTCAACTCCTACATGGGTTCCATCTTAGTCATCAGACACCCGGTCACATCCTCAGCTTAATTTCACAACCTCCCCCTTTTTTTTCAACCCAACCACAGAGAATGCAGGTAAGTTTTGCATGGTTGTTTTGTTTTAGAAAAGTCAAAGCATAAGCATGCCACCATGGTTATAGCATTTATCTTAAGGAAATCTCACCCAAGGTAAAACAACTTATAGACAAGCAGCTATGCCTTGAATAAATGGAAGTAATGTTGATTGCCCCCACAGTAGCCAGGACTGAACAAGGAGGTAGCAATCTTAAAAATTCCCTAAGATTTAAAACCAACTTGCATAACTAAACTTGACTCCCCACTGGATCTGCCCCTCCTGCCAGTTTTAACCATCCACCAGTCACATAGGGAGATGTCACTGATAAGGATAATTTTTCCCTTGGATGTAAAGACTGAGCCTCATTCAGGTTACCTCAAGGAAAAACTAAATTTTTTAAAAGATAAATGGGCTAAGCCTGGCTCAGAAACTGTCAGACTCCCAGGCAGTTATGAGAGAGAATATTCCACCCCCACCAAAAAAAAAAAAAAAAAAAAATTTATGTATTAAAAATTGTGTATTTATTCTTACATGTTTAAACATACATCACCCTCAAAGTACTCTCTGTTTGATGCAATACACCTATTGAGATGCTTTTCCTACTGCTCAAGACAGTTTTTGAACTCATTCATTTTGATGCCTTCTAGGGCTTCTGCCATTTTTTGTTTCACCTCTTTCACATCAACAAAATGTTTCCCTGTGAAGATTTTTCATCTAGGGAAACAAAAAAAAGTCACTTGATGTGAAATCCAGTGAATAGGGAGGGTGGGACACAGGGGTCGTGGAGTTCTTGGCCAAAAACTGCTGAACACTCAGTGCAGTGTGGGCAGATGTGCTCACAAATCATGAAATGTGCAAATGTGTTGAAAGAATCTCCAAAAAAAGTTCACTGAAGTCAAAGGCAGCCTCTCACAACACTAGCTAGTACACTGAGGCCAATCTGTTCCTAGAACACTACAAAGGGCCTACCTTCTGAAAAGTAATTCCATGTGTTTTGGGATCCCCCGCCACCATACTCTGTTGTTGCTATTTTTTTTTTCCTTTAATTATTTTCCCTTTACCAACTGGTCTTTTTGTCACTTAAGCTTAAACCTGACCAAAATGGCTGTCTTGGCTCTCAGTCTACCCGTGATCTGGTTTAGCTGACTAGCCTAGGCTCTGCTTTCCTGTCTTCCGGTTCTTAAGGACCCGTGATATCTTTGCAGGCCAGTGCACTTAAGTCCTGACAACTGGTCAGTCTAGGCTGGAGACATCTTTGGATGTGAAGTCAAGAGACCACCCAGGTCTAGCAGCTAGGAAAGGAATGGAATGGGGGTAGCTTGAAGGGAGAGACAGGGTAGAATTGTGTCATATAAAACACAATTATTAAGGACAACAGGAATCGTGGGTGGGCAAGTAATGCCTGGCATCTCTAATACAAATGTTTTAAAAATGTTTGTTCTCATTAAGGGCATACTTGTTGACAGCCACCATTTAAAATTAAGATTTCTACATTTTTGTAGTCCTCCTTTTTTTTTTTTGAGTTTGGGTCTCACTTTGTCACGCAGACTGAGTGCAGTATCACAATCACAGCTCACTGCAGCTTCAACTTCCTGGGTTCAAGCGATACTTTGACCTCAGCCTCCCAAGTAGCTAAGACTACGGGTGCGTGCCACCACTCCTGGCTAATTTTTTTTAGAGATAAGTTCTCACTATGTTGCCCAGGCTGGTCTTGAACTCCTGGACTCAAACAATCCTCCTGCCTCAGCCTTCCAAATTGCTGGAATTACAAGCATGAGCCACCACGCTTGGCCTCTTCCCTCATTCTGAAAAGTAAAACTAGACAAACTGGTCAAAAGCTTTAAGTGGTGTCACGATCATTTGAAAAGGTCTGAAAGTCTTTGATCCACGTGGAATAAAAATGTATGAACTCTCGGCTCTTTCAGAAAGCTATTTGTCAGCGAACATCGTTGTGTCCCCTCTAAATTACCCCAACACCACCAAGAACCTAAAACATGTAAGATGCACACAGTTTGAAATAAAATCAATAAACATTGGCTAATGTCTCTCACCACGTTTGTTTTACAAGCTGCCCCTACCTCCTGCTGCTCGTAAATGCTCAAAAAATAATAAGAACGTCCACTGGCAATTCTACCAGTTTCTGCATGCCAATTCTTGACACTTCCCCCAATTTTCTTCCTGATATTAAGACTAATGTTTACAATGTGATAACAGCACATTCCCAGTGTGAATGTGGCTAACAACCATAAAAGCAAACACCTAGGGCCATCTCTGTTGAATGTGCTTCACAGGATTGGTCCCCATGGGAGAAAGTAGCCCAGTGCTCAGGGAGGGAACTGCAGTGTAAGTATCCATTGACCCGCAGCTGAACTTACCACTTGCTGTTTTTCTCTTATAATCTAAATCTGGAAATGTGCTGTCTGGTCAGCAGTGCACTACCAAGTCATTCAGCAAAATGGTCCAGATGCCATAAAAGCGTGCCTGGGTGTTAGAAAATGAACTTGTAAAATATAGTCTCAGGACTGTGCGAAGGCTGTATTTCAAGACAGCCAAAATGCTTCTGCCGAGATACCTTTGTCATGCAGCCAGGCGGCAGCTGTGTGTATTGTAGTCGATGTGGCTGTGAGTCTGTCTGTGGAGTCGAAGCTGACTCTGCGCCTCTGCCCTGCGTTGTCACTGAACACCCTCACTGGGACGGCGTCCTGATTCCATCTCACTGGGCATGGTAAGCGAACCAGGCCCGCCTGAGACATTTCCTTTCAAATTGATGCTTTCTTCAGTCTAACTCCATAAGACACATCCATTCTCCAACCATTAACAAAATGGAAACAGACACAAATCTTAGTGACACATCTTACACAATTTGATAAAGAGCAAAGCAATATTTTTGAAAACACTGTAGTGGCAACTCTGAAGGAATAATAGTGCTTTTTAAAATACTACATATTTCATTGTTATACCTGGTCTTTTTGTTTTTCAGACCTGCATTTGGGTTTTCATTTAACTTTGGGTTGGTTGGTTGGTTGGTCTTTTGTTTTTTTAACAAATACTTTGTGTTGATTATTTTAGTACAGGTACCTATATATTTATGTTATCTGTATCTATAAATTATCTTCTTTATGCTTCATTAACTTTTTTGCTGATTCCATCTCCTAATTTTTCTTCAATTCAATCACCGTCTTTTTGACATCACCCTGTCTGCTTTCCCATCACCTTCGCCTTCATTCTTAGCCTCCTAACTGGTCTCCCAACACACCACTGCTCCCTCAATCCACATCTGACCAAGCCACCTCTGTGCTTAAAAGCTTTCAGTGCCTTCCTAATGCTCCCTTCCTATTTCTCAGCTTAATCTCACACCCATCATTCCCCTCCAAATGCCCACCCCGACACCTGCACCAACACCTTAGGGCCTCAGTGGTCTTTTTTCAAAGGTCTTTTTTCAAATCCTTACCCCCTTCAGACATGGGAACTTGCTGGTACTGTTCCCTCTGCCAGAAATACTTTTTCCCTTCTCTTCACAGGAAGTTCTCCTACGACTTGTTCTTTCTCTTAGCTTGAACTGCACTACCTCAGAAACCTTCCCCAATTGCCAACCCAAGTGAGAGCCTGTTATATGCTCTCAAACCACCCCGTTCTTCATCAAATTCATTATCAATAGTGTAATCAGTTGTGTCTGCAATTCATGTGGAATGTGTGGTTTTGTGCCCGAGTTTACCACAATATCTCCCAGATGTCTGATGTAATAGGTACTCGGTAAACACCTGCCCTGTGTGGAGAGCATCACCATTACATGAGATAATGGAAGTTCAAAAAGAAAACTGAAGATGTTGACCTATGGTGGGTTGAGGGGGTCTGGGGGTGGTTCCATTGATGAGATATCTCTTCCCTCAGTGCTTCTTGTCACCCTGGAGTCCACAAATAATTCACTCTGGTGTGGCTGAGAAGCTGACGGGTGAAAGAGCCTGAAACTCAACTGGCCAAACTGTGCAAAAAATTACAGGTTTCTAAAATGAGAGGGAACCTCAGATTGTGTTTATCTCTAAGAGGTAATATCTAATAATTCAATAGGCTTGTTGTTGCATTTTTTCCTTGTCACTTTTTTTCCTAAGTAAACTTTTTTTTATTTTGGAACACTTTTAGATTATTAAGATGATAGCACAGAGAATTCTTGTATACCCCACACTCAATTTTCCCTGTTATTAACATCTTATATTTGTGTAGTTTGTTACCATTAATGAGCCCACATTGACACATTATAGTTCATGAAAGTACACACTTTACTCAAATGTCCTCAGCTTTTCACTAATGTCCTTTTTTTAACCCAGGATCCCACCAGAATGCCGCATTTCATTTTGTAGTCATGTTTCTTAGGCTGTTCTTGGTAATGACCGTTTTTCAGACTTTCCTTGTTTTTGATGATCTTGACAGTTTGAAGGTTTACTGATGAGGTATTCTGTATACTGTTCCTCAATTGCTTTGCTTAAAAATTGAGATACAGTTCATATATCATAAAATTGACCCTTTAAAGTATACAATTCAGTGTTTTAGTACGTTCAAATAGTTATACAATTTCACTGCTAATTCCAAAATACTTTTGTCATCTCAAAAAGAAGCTCAGTACCCGTTTTCCTATCCTCCAGCCCCTACCAACCATTAATCTGCTTTCTAACCCTATAGCTTTGCCCATTCTGAATATTTCAGACAAATGAAATCACACGATGTATGGTCTTTTGTGTCCACACACTGTATGGACTTTTTCACTTAGCATAATGTATTCAAGACTTACCCATGTTGTAACATATATCAGTACTTAATTCCTTCTTATGGCAGCATAATATTTCATCATATGGATATACTACATTTTGTTTATCTTTTCACCAATTGATGGACATTTTAGGTTGTTTCTACTTTTGTCTATAATGAATAACGCTGCTATGAACATTTTTTTTACAAGTTTTTGTGTGCACATATGTTTTCATTTCTCTTGGGTATATATGTGTGTGTGTGTGTGTGTGTGTGTGTGTGTGTGTGTGTGTGTGTGTGTGTGTTTGGAATTGTTGGGTTGTACAGCAACTCTATGTTTAAATTTTTAAAGAACCACTAAACTGTTGTTCAAAATGGCTGCAACACTTACATTCCCATCAGCAACATGTGAGAGTTCCAACTTCTATCTCATAGTATTTGTTAATGTCTGTCTTATTTATTTTAACCCTTCTAGTGGATATCAGGTAGCATCACATTGTAGTGTTGAATTGCATGCTCCCAGTGTCTGATAATGTTTAACATCTTTTTGTGTGTTTATTGGTCATCTGTATACTTCTTTGGAGAATGTCTATTCAAATGTTTTGCCCTTTTTTTAATTGGGTTGTCTTTTTATCATTGAGTTCCTTACATATTCTGGCAACACCTTTATCAGATATTAAAATATTTTTCCCATTGTGTGAGTTTATTTTCACTTTCTTGATAGTGTCCTCAGATGTTCAAAATTTGTAATTTTTATTAAGTTCAACTCATCTATGTTTTTTCTGTTTGCTTATACTTTGGGTGTCATATTTAAGAAATCATTACCTAATTCAAGATAAAAATAGATTTACACTTACTTTTTTGCTAAGAGTATTATATTTTTAGCTCTCATATTTAGATTTTGATACATATTTTATTTATTTAGCTAGTTATTTTTAGCTTATAGTACAATGTCTATTCAAATGTATTTCCCACTTTTTAATTGGGCAGGGAACTTCATTCTTTTGCAGATCAATATCTAGTTGTCCCAGCACTATTTTTTCTGTCATTGAATTGTCTTGTCACCCTTGTCCAAAATCAGTCGACAGTAAATGTATGAGTTTATTTCTGGATGCTCAATTCTATTCCATTGACCTATATATCCATCCTTCTACCACGTAATTTTGATTATTGCAACTTTGTATTAAATTTCAAATTTGGGAAATATGAATTCTCTTTGTTCTTCTTTGTCAATGTTATTTTGTCTATTCTAGATCCCTTGAATCTCCATATAAATTTTAAAATCAGCTTGTTAATATCTGGGGAAAAGAAACCCTCCTGAGTTTCTGAGAAGGATTACACCAGAACTGTAGATCATATTGGAAAGAATGACCATCTTAACAATGTTAAGTCTTCTAACCTTAAACTTGGGATATTGTTCCATTTGTTTCAGTTTTGCTAATTCATTACAACAGTGTTTTGCAGTTTTAAGGATACAAGTCTTAAACTTCCTTTGTGAAATGTATTCCTAAGAATTTTATTCCTTTTGCTCCTCTTTGAAACAGAATTGCTTTTTAAATTATTTTGAGATGTCCATTGATAGTGCATAGAAACACAGTTGACCTTTGAATCATGTGGGGATTGGAATGCCAACCCCCCTCACAGTTGAAAATCTACATACAACTTGACTCCCCAAAAATTTGACTACTGATAGCCTACTGTTGACTGGAAGCCTTACCCCAATAGCATAAACAGTTGATTCACACATATTTTGTATGTTATTTGTATTATATGCTGTATTTTTGTGATAAAGTAAGCTAGAAAAAAATGTTACTAAGAAAATCATTAGGAAGAGAAAATATATTTACCAGTCATTAAGTGGAAGTGGATTATCATAAAGGTCTTCATCCTCACTGTCTTCACTTTGAGTAGGATGAGGAGAGGTTGGTCTTGATGTCTCAGGGGTGGTAGAAGTGGAAGAAAATCTGTGTACAAGTGGACCTACACAGTTCAAACCCATGTTGTACAAGGCTCAGTTGTACAATTGATTTTTGCACATTCATCTTGTGTCCTATAAATTTGCTGAACTGCTTTATTATCTCTAATAATTTTTGTATATTTCTTAGAATTTTCTATATATAAGATCATGCCATCTACAAGAAAGTTCATTTTAATTCTTTCCTTCCAATCTGAAGACCAGATTTCTTTTTCTTGTCTAATTACTCTAGCCAAAACTTCCAGGACAATTGAATAAAAACAGTGAAAGTAGATATCCTTATCTTATTCCTGATTGTAAAAGGAAAATTTCCAGTCTTTCACTTTTAAGTATGTCATCTACGAGTTTTTTATAGATGCTCTTCATCAGTTTGAGGACATTTCCTTCTGTTCCCAGTTTGTTGAGTGTTTTTATTATGAACGAGTGCTAGATTTTATCAAATGCTTTATTTGTATCTATTCAAATGATCATATAAGTTTTTAAACTTTCTTCTATTAATATGATGTATATTTTATTGAATTTCATATGTTGAACCTGCCTTGAATTCCTAGAATACATCTCAACTACAAATGGTTGTATAAACCTTTTTATATGCTTCTGGATTTGGTTTACTTGTATTTTGTTGAAGATACTTACATTTATACTCCTAAGACATAATGGTCTATAGTTTTCTTATGATATCTTTGATTTTGGACAAGTGTGCCAAGACAATTCAATGGGGAAAGAATACTCAATCAGAATGAATGAATTATTTCCTCCTCTCTCTCTTTTTTTGGGGAGGGTAGTATTTGAAAAGAATTAGTGTTATTTAAGCATATGGTTAAATCTACCAGTAAAGCCATGTGGAACTAGATTTTTCTTTCTTTTTTATTTTTTATTTTTAATTTTTTGTAGTTGGTATCATTCTTTCACTCATGCTGAAGTGCAGTGGCATGATCACTGCTACCACAGTCTCAATCCACTGGACTCAAGAAATCCTTCTGCCTGAGTCCTTCAAGTAGCTGGAACTACAGGCACATGTGACCAGACCAGGCTAATTTTTTTATTTTATTGTAGAGAGGAAATCTCACCATGTTGCCCAGGATGGTCTCCAACTCCTGGGCTCTGGCAGTCCACTAGTCTCAGCCTCCCAAAGGTGGATTTCTTTAAGGAATGAGTGGCAAATGTTTTGACCCTTCTCTGGGTCCCAAGCACCATGAGATAAGGAAATACTTCACACATCCCTGGAGATCCACTGGTGTTCTAGATAGAGCCACATTTCAGTTCTGGTATCCTTCAATAGCACGATATTAAGAGGATGTCTGTGGAAATAGCTTCTTTTCTCCACATCAGGATTTTATCAGTTTAACAAGAATGTATGTGTTGTGGCCAGAGTGTAGATGTGGCCCTGGACTGTGGTGTGAACTTGAGTAAGAGAGTTTTCACCTAGAATAATGGAATGAGCTATGTCTTTGGTCATAATTCCAGGTGTCTTTGTTCCAAAATGAAATATAACAAAGACATGACAAATGACAAAAAGTATATTTTATTCTAGAGCAATATCATACTGGAAACTTTTTCTGCAAATCTCCTTGGGGATCAAGATGGGGGTTCAGCCGCATCTGAACCAAAAGTCATGGAGAGTGAAGTAGAATTTTAGGATGGCACACTACAACAATCTTCAAAGTATACTACAATACACTGGTGTTCTTCTGGCAAGACTAAGTTGTTTTGCCACTAAAATACTGGAAAAATGAGTGTCTAATCTTGATTTTAAGAAAAAGAACTTTCCCGGCATTATATATACTTTTGTGTCAATATGTTCTAAAGCTTTGATTTATGTTTCTGTACTGGAATCTAGTGTAACAGTTACTAAAAATTCAAAGTGTATAAACATGTAAAAAGTCAAAGTGTATAAATATCTCACGGTGTTTTGCAAAAATGTCATTATTTTCATGACACCTACCACTGGAATAATTTTGAGAACCATTGAGAAAGAACAGTGAACTAAATGTCAGGAGAACCAGATACTAGTTCTGGCACTGCCATCAACTAACTGCGTGTTCTTGGATAAGTCTAGAGAACTTCATGAAGAAGGAAGGGTTTAGATTGGACCTTGAAAGTAAGTCAGATTTTGGATAGACAGAGAGGGATAGGGGAAGTTATTTCTAACTAGAGAGGAGGAAGGGTCAGGGGATCAAAGGCCTGAGAGAAGTGCACGGTACTTTCCCGTGAATTTGTCTTGAATATTTTTCTGGCTCAAATGCAGGGCTAGTGTCTCTCTTCTCTGCTGTGATCTCACCTGGGAACGTCTGTCAGTTTATTATGCCAAGATGAATGAAAAGAATATCACAGAAAGGGGAGCTCAGAGAGTGATGAATCACATAGCACTGTAATTCCTATTTCTTTAAAAAGGAATAAATAAATTAGAAGAGTGTTATTTGTATTATTCACATATGTATCTTCCATTCTCTCAGTTATATTTTGTCTGAATCTGCCTTAATTTCACCTTTGCTTTTGACGAATTTTTAAAGTTGGATATAGAACTCTAGTTTTTCCCCCAAGTACTTTAAAGATGACCTAGGCGAGAGGATTGCTTGAGTCCAGGAATTCGAGACCCACCAGGGCAACATGGCGAGACTCAAAAAATTAGCCTTGCGGCAGGCAACTGTAATTCCAGCTACTTGAAAGTCTAAAGCGGAAGGATTGCCTGAACCCAGAAGGTCAAGGCTGCTATAGCCTTGATCGTGCCACTGCATGCCAGCCTGGGCAACTGAGTGAGAAAAAAAAAAAGAAAGAAAAAGAAATCCGCCTTTCTCACCTGAGGCCTAATGAGTCACATATCACACCACTGAGAGATGCAGTGTGGTTTAAGATACAAACAACTGTAAGGAAAAGCAGCTCCTTAATCTCCACAGGAGATAAGTTCACAAGGCCAAGGTTGGTTCTCCAAGATCAGCTAGATCCTTTTGGAAGAGCTAGTGCTTCAGAGTTTCCACAGTATTCAGAGGTTGGAGTACAGTTGATCTTAGTCACCACTAACGGCAGAAGAGGAAATCTAAACTTCCTCAAGAGAATTCTAGGTTATACAAAAGGACTGATCTGTGGATAGCAGGATACAATGCTCATGTGTTTGCCAAGCATTTTTTAAATTAGTCAACTGTCCTCACCAGCAGCTGTGGCTAATTAAAAATCACATCATCATATCCAGAAATGGTGATAATAGTATTTATTTAACATATTTAGCATATTCTCATACATGTAATATACTATCTAATATATTATCATATATTTTTGAAGCTGATTTCAAGAATATACTCAAGAATATGTTATTATGCCTTCAAGAATATACTACTTCAACTTCAAGAAAATATTACTATGTCTGGGGAACCAATATAAAAGTCTTGTTCAACCCAAAAATGGTTCCTGGGATATTTCTATACAATGTAAGAATTCAGGAATTTGGTTTTAAGTGACTACTGAAATAAACTTTGTGCGACAAGCAAGCTACATGAAGATAAATAAACCAGAAGGTTTTTTTGCTGTATGTTTATTCAAAGTTAAGGAAAAGCCACATAATTCACTGTACGTCAAGCCTAAACTTAAATATTTCACCACCATCTAACATTATGTGGCAAGCACAGTTTTTGCAAAACCGTCAAACTCCCAATCAGTAAGAAGGAATCTTTTAATTCAAGGTTACATTTTTTCCCTCTGTCTAAAAACAGTACAAAATCTCAATCTCTGAAACACAGAACAAGCTCTATGATCTCTTTAATTTATTGCACTTCCTGTGATCACATAATACTGAATATCTGTTACGTGTAAAGCTCTTTCTAAGCATCAAGCTGAAAATTAAAATATAAGAAAAAAATCCTCTTAAAGACTTTTTAACCACTCAGCATGTTTTGAAAATCACGTTGTACATTTTAGCACAATAACGTCGTTTAACTAGTCTGTAGGTATTTAGGCCTTCCCCCTAATTGGTAGGTGTCTTTTCTCAAACTGCCGAAGGCTACATAAAATCCATCTCCGAATGAGCTTCGAGGAGTCCAAGCCTGCATAAGAACACATTTGAGAACTGCGACCCCAGTCCCACCACCAACTCGGTGCCGTGTGTCCATGGCATGAATACACACAACAGCTACGCGCCAGACACCGCTCACCCGCCACAGCCCCTCACTCCCCCGCCCTTCCACCCTCCACCCCATCCCCCCCGCCCCTGGGGATGTCTGATCTCCAGTCTGGGAAAGGAAAGTGCCTCCTCCGCATCCTCTCCCAGGGTCTCTCCCCAGGCCTGAGTCCGCGGGGAGAGAGGCTGACTCACAGCCGCAGCCGGTGAGCGGCTCTCACTCGCCCGGCCCTGCAGAGCGAGCAGCCGGGGGAGCGTGGAGAAATTGTCAGCAGGCTCTCCGGGGGACTGTGGGAAGAAACACCCCGAGCCCAGCGCTGCAGTCTGGCGGGCGGCGGCAGCCACAGGCAGAGCCCCAGGCACCAGGGATCCGAAGGCTCCCAGCTGCCCCGGGACAGACAGACAGAAAGGAAGTTAAAGGTCAAGAGGACACAGAAAGCGAAGGGAGAAGAAGAGAAAAGAAAGACGGCCTAAGGTGAAGTGGCAGAGGGTGGACGGCCCAGCCTTTCCGGGGCTGGGATTTCTCCTCCCCCTTCCCCTCGCCTCCCCCTCTGCCCCTCCCCCAGCTAGGGGCCTCCCTGCGGGATGCGTCCTTGTCCCTGGAGGCCGCCAGCCAGGCTGTGTCTTCCGGCTTCCAACTGACTAAAAATCTCTGGCCTGACGCCTACCGACTTGTGTGTTTTTGATTGCTCACTAGATTCTCGTCTGAGAGCATTTCACTTTGTCATCCCACAAAGGAGAGCATTTCGTGGAAGTGACTTGCCTAGGAACATACCTAAAGCTGCCTCTTGTCAGCCATACCCAGGGGAAAGCCACCGCCCTGCCCTGGATAACACCTCGCTGATATTCCTGTATAGTGTCCTATGTACCCAGGACCCTGAAGGCCACGTTTTATCATCCCAGAATTTTAACTAGTGTTCACAATTTTTAAACACTCCTTTTTATTCTCGAAAGCAGTGGCACACTTCTAGTTGGAAGTTCTAGAACAGGCAAAACTAATATATGATAAGAAAATAGAAGAACAACAGTTGCCTTGAGGGGGTGAGGGCGAGGAAAGAGTGAGGAGGAGCATGAAGGGAACTTTCTGGAATTATAGTAATGGTCTATATCTTAGTAATAGGTTTGAGTTACACAGCTGTGTGCATTTATCAAAACGCTTCCAGTGGTACATTTAAGAGTTGTGCATTTTAGTGTATGCAGAGTGTACCTCAAAGAGAAAAAAATCATAGACAATATTTAAACTCAGTTAAAAATATGCATGTTGATGTGTCTAGGGATGAAACATTTTGCTCTATATACTATATACATAGATCACCACTTATTTGTATATGTCACAGATACGCACACCCATATATCATCCATGTCATGTATTAAAATAATAGAGTACTTCAAAAGGCATAGGGGCCAGGCGTGGTGGTTCATGCCTGAAATTCTAGCACTTTGGGAGGCAGGAGGATTGCTTGAGTCCAGGAATTCGAGATCACTCTGGGCAACATAACAAGAGCCTCTTAAAAAATTAAAAATAAGTTAGCCAGGCGCCATCACAGGTGCCTATAGTCCTAGCTACTTGAGAGGCTGAGGCAGAAGAATCCCCTGAGGCCAGAGCTTCTGGTTGCGTGGTTGTGGTGAGCAGTGATGGTGCCACTGCACTCCAGCCTAGGTGACAAAATGAGACTCCAACTCAAAAAAAGGAAAAAAAAAGGGCATAAGAATGAACAAACAGAGCATCAAATAGATTTTATTTTATCACATGAACAGGCAAACTTCTGTCGACATAAGAGGTTTTATCTGTTCGTTCCTTTTTTCATGTAAAAAGCATACACTGTTTTTCATGTAAAAAAGTACACTGAGCACCGAGCTTATGGACAAGTAGTGCAGGAAGCTGCTAGGTCATGTTGTATGCGGGGTGCCGTAAACAACTCCTCTGCATCTCCCCCTGGGTCTATCCCCATATGACATTCCCACATTACTAACTCCACTAGATTAGGTTACAAGAAGCAGCAATTGTAAAAACTTACTTAAAGCAGACAGTTGAGAGTTGAGTAGGTAGGTGAGAGAGAGAGATTAAGTTCTTATTATCCGATTGACAATTGATAACTTGGCCTTTATTTATGACTGGCCTTTCTCCTCAAGGATTTGAGGTATTTCCAATAAAAATATATGCAATGAGTAATAAAACATAATAAGAAGAGAGCATCAGGACAAGAGAAAATGTAAATAAGGGTGGTGATTTTCAGACCAAGAAAAAGAAAACACAAATTATACACCATGAAAGAGTCTAGGATAATAGGTATGGTTCAGCTTTATGTCTGTCTCTGTCCTAAATGTCCTAAAGCAGTTTTGACATCGAAACTTCTGGAGATTATTCAGTGATGTCACTGATAGTCCCCTCAACACCGTTTCTAAAAAAATAAAATTCAGTAGAAGATATTATGTATCTATTTCTCATCAAATTCTTCAATAAAAAATATCTATAATATAATAATGGTTATCCCAAAGGCAAAAGTTTCTAGTAAAAGAAAATCCAGGTGATAAAAATATAGATGATCTCCAAGGATGGTTGGAATAGATAGGTGTAGATAAAATAAAAGTGAACAAAATAAGAGTTTATTTCTTAGTCTATGCTCTATAAATTAGAAAAATATAATACATTTTTTAAAAAATTCTAAAATGTAATAGATGTCCTTTCTCCGAACACTATACCCAATTCTCCCACCTGTTCGTCTCCCCTTCCCTCCTGGCCAACCTTAGGAGATAGGGTTACCCTATCTGCCCTTCTTGTTCTACTTACAGACATGTGGTTACCTGGAACAGAGTTGCTCAAAAGGCTAGGTTTGCGAAGAGAGAACTGAATAAAACTGACACAGAAGCAGAAACAGGGAACCAGGTAAGAGTCCTTCTGACCTTCATGTCTTCTTCCTGGGCCTCCCTAAGGCCTGGGGCATTCTTCCAGAGAGTTCTGTGAGATAATACTATTGTGATCTTTAAATAAACTCCTTGCTCTTCTAGGATAATACTAAAATGCAACCAATGAATATAATTTCAGGAGCAACTTAGACATGTATTCTGAGAATGGAAATTTCTATTGGTTTGGCTTGATGCAAACATAGAACCTGTAACATCTAGAGGAAAGGTTGTATTCTAAACCACCTTCCATAAATATCACTTTCCTCAGCCAAGCTTTGATGAAAGTGATGAAGAACAGACAATTCAAGGCGGCTTGTCCTTGCAGGGCCTGGAATGCAGGTGCTCTGAGCTGATCCATATGCTTCAACAATCTCACAAGCAGATGGTGAGGTATTCATCTTTTTTGAAAACTGGGTAGACTGCTCTGAAATCACCCACATGGGCTCAGAATCAGGAAAGTAATCAAGGTCAGCAACCTGGGAAAGATCAGACTGACCAGGCAGAACGAGCTTTAAACTGTTTTGGTGGCCTAAGATAGTCCGTGAGCTCTACAAATGTAAGCTTCTTGATCAAAAGGGTGAAGATTTATTATGGCAGAGTCTAAAATGGGACCAGTTGTTCAAGTACATCTTCCAGATGTCACGTGGCCATCCAGACACTCCAAAGACAATTTTCATATTGATTCATGTTATTTTTACTACAAAAACACTTATTGCAAACAATTCAGAAAATATGTTAAAGTTGTTTTTCATAGAAAGCAATTAATAGGCCAGGCGCATGGTTTACACTTGTAATCCCAGCACTTTGGGAGGCTGAAGCAGGAGGACTGCTGGAGCCCAAAAGTTTGAGACCAGCCTAGGCAACATAGCAAGACTTCATCTCTACAAAAGTTCAAAAAATTAGCCAGGGGTGGTGGTGCACACCTGTAGTCCTAGCTACTCAGGAGGCTGAGGCAGAAGGATTGCTAAGCCCAGGAAATTGAGGATGCAGTGCACCATGATCATTCCATCGCACTTCATGGATGACAGAGTGAGATCCCAACTCAAAAAAAAGAAGAAAGCAATTAATAGCCCAATCTCCAGAATTATCATTGTCATGATTTTACTCTGTATCCTTCTAGATTTGTTTTTGGCTTATGAAAATAATTTTTCTTAAAAAAGTATTTACTTTTTAAATACTGTTTTGTAGTCTTAACCAACTATTACAAATATATGTCAATGTCATTACATTATACATCATTACTTTAATATCTACATAACATTCCAGTATATGACAATACCATCATAATTTATTTAAATGGTCCCCTGCTATTGGGTGTTTAAGTGATTTCTGTTTTTTGGCTACTATAATAATTTTAAAAAACACTGAAATGAACATTCTAATATATAAACCTATATTTACTTTTGCAATCATCTCCTTGGGATAAATTCCCAGTATAGTTCTTCAGTCAAAGGAATTTTAAAAGCTCTTTAAAATTTGCCATGTTCCACTCACTAGAAGGAGTTTCTCAGTGATAAGAAGTTTATAATAAGATTAAGTTCAATAAATTTCCACGTTCTTTTCTGCAGCATGACTCCTTAAACTTAGCAATATTTTCTGGGGTTTCTGAGTTTCCTGTGGGAACCAGGCATCCTCTTCAAATCAGAAGTTTGATGACCAGGCCCATGTTTACTCAAATAAGATGCTCTCTTCTTTTCAGCAGTCCGGATTCTCAAATAACTGAAAATCACTGGGTTCACTGGAAAATCCTTTCTTCTACTACAGTCTGTTTAATCCTCTACTTTCAAATGTATGTGTGTGAATGGGACCAGGAACCACTAGGTCAAAAGTGTAAATGAAAGGAAATGTCTGTGTTGGAGCACCAGGGTTGCTGTTAGACTCACTCAACAGAGCCTACAACATTGACTCATATGATGGAGATTCTGAAGAATCCTAAAGGTTTTCCTATCATCTGACACTTAGTAATATTAAATTATATCTGTAAATTAATTAGGCAAGTAGTCATATAACTACACCAAGAGAAATGACCCTTACAACTCTTGCCATTGTCATCAGATAAGACCTTAGCATGCAGAGTGAAAGGAGGTAGCTATAGAAGCTATAGAAACGTAGTTTAGCATAGTCTTTTTGCCTCAGCATAACTATTTTTTCTTAAACCCCTGACACACTTTGAATCTAGCACAAGTTAGACATAGATAAGATAAATTTCCAATAGGCAGGTTTTAGGAGGTGTTCAGACATTTTAGAATTACATTTTACTGCAGGCCAAGAGGCAGCCTGCCTCACCCTCTGATGGCAAATCTCCATCAGATGCAAGACAAGGACAGCCCAACAGCCCAACCTTTCAATTCATGGTTTAGCATAATCCTAGGAAACTTGCAGGTTCCTTGTCAAAAGGGGAAAGTCAAAGATCACCCCTTGGCTGGCCAAAGCCTTAGAAATGATAATAAGACCTGCATCCCTAGACATTCCTTTTGGCCCAGACCCCTCTGGGCCCAAACCCCCCTTACCCTAAAGACCCTTAAGTATACCCAGTTCTTGGCCCTTCCATGCCACACTTGCCTCTGAGTGTCGCTCCCCTTTCCAATCTGTGAAAAGTTGGAAACTTTACTGCCTTCTGCTTTCTTCCTTGTTGCAATCTTGCATTATTCTTGTGACACTGGCACAGCACCAGCACTGGCACCGGCCCATCTCACCTCAGCGAACCCTTTCACAGACAATTATCATATCCATTGCATACTCAAAATACATGCAGATGAAAATATTATCAAATGGTGGCTAGATATGCAACAGACAGAGCGAAGGATGGAAGCACATGACATGTTGCTTTTGCTTCCAACTAAGAAATTGAATCTGAAGAAAACTGGTTCTTGCATTGTATAAGCCCAGATACACAGAGATGATTCTCCCATTTCTGACTGAAAAAAAATGGCAAATTACCCTGATGTCTTTCAAGCTCCCTTTTGTGACTCAAATTGTGCCCCCTAAAAATCCAGATGTTGAAGTCCTGACCCCCAGTCAGAATGTGATCTTATTTAGAAATAGGGCCATTGCAGATGTAATAAGCTAGGATGATGTCATACTGGAACAGGGCAGGCCAGTACGATCCAGTATGACTGGTGTCCTCATAAAAAGGGGGACACAGAAACAGACATACATAGAAGGGAGATGACATGAAGAGATGCAGGGAGAATACAACCACCAGAAACTAAGAGAGAGGCATGGAGCTAATTTCTCCCTCCCAGTCTTCAGAAGGAAGCACCCTGTCGACACCCTGATTTCAGATATCTAGGCTCCAGAACTGGAACACAATGAATTTTTGTTGTTCTAACCCACCCAGTTTGGTGCTTTGTGGCAGCCCTAACAAACTAATAAACCTCTCTAGCCTTCTTTAATACCAGAAAGAAGAAAGACGTGAAACACTAAAAAAAGAAAAAGGGATTCACTTTCCAAAACCCTGGTCTCTTACGAGACAGAAAATATTAAACCACAGAAATCAAGTCATAGCATCAGATATATCAAATCATAGCATCAGAACCCAGAAAAGAAAAATTCCTATCATTGGGGAGTGAAATAACTTGCTCACAGAGCTACTGGGTAGAAGAGCTGAGGTTTTTATCCCAGCCTTTCGAGGACAGTCACTTCACAGTCTGCCATCACTGACAGGCCTTCATCTCCCTCTGCACCCCAGCCGCATCTCCCTTTACCTCCCTTCTGCCCTCAGATACCCAAAGCCCCCACGCTGCCCTCAACCACAGCCCCCACTCCAGCTCCTTGTCTGAGCCAGTCTCCCCCAGAGAACACATGTTCCAGAATGCACTCTCGTGCCCCTCCGTTCCCTCTTGCTTCACAAACTAAACTCCTGGGCCTTCAGAATATAGTCTCTATTAGGCTATCAGAAGACAGCAACCTGAATATCTAAAGCAATTTACACAAAAGTGTATTTAATAGATACAAATGCCTGAGGAGTTTATAAACCAAAGAACGTCTATCTGGCAGGATTAAGGGGGCAAATAACTTCATTGAAGTGGATTTTTCATGTTGATGGCTCTGGGTATCTTTCCCCACTCTTCCCCCAAGTCAGGGATCTATGAAGTCAAGAGGCAGTCCCCCAAATGCTCAGTTTTATTCATCGTTTTGTCCTTTATTAAAATGCATATGTCCCTGGGAAATTTTCAGCTCAGGGTGGCTGGCCATCTGAGAGCCACTGGGAGGAGGAACAGTGTCATTACCCCAGGTTGGAGGGTGGAGGAGCGATACCACAGAGAACAGGTCACAAGACAGCACATCCAAAAGCATTCAAGATCATTCTTAGCCCATCCCAGCATTTCACCTAGCACAGAAATAACAACCTTAGCCAGAGCTCAGTCTCTCAAGTGCTTTTAGAATCATGGTAATAGCAGCTTTACTGAGCATTTTCAGCATCTCAGCACTTTTTAATTATTAGTTCATTTCATCTATACAACAACCCTAAAAGTCCTATTATGCCCCTTTTATGAATGGAAAAACAGAGATGCCAAAAGGCCAAGTAATTTGCCTAATATGGGGTGAAGCCAGTGTCCAAACCCAGGCAGGCCACCCCACAGACTCCTACTCTAACCACTGCACACGCAGGGACGCCAGGTATGACTATTTCAGCAAAAACAGAATCGTAAATGGAAGCATCTGTCGGTCCATGTGAGAAACAGGAAATGTCTCCACTTAGATGCCCAGAGCAGACATCAGCTCTGACCAGCCAGCCTTCCAGAACCAGCAGCCCCACCACTGGATCCCAGTCACACAGGTCTCACTGGAATGATACGTAGGAATGACAACCATTATCCTGCCTGTGAAACTCAGTTTAAACAATTAAGCAAACCTAAAAATAAACTTTGGTCTGATGAACTCAGGCTATTCCTTGTGGGTTCCATTCCAAGAACCCCTTTTCACTGTATTTCACTAGGGATGGCTGAGCTGAGCTCCTGACCCAGCCATGCCTTAGTCATGGAATCAGGAGACTCCCCCTCCCTGCCCACTTCTGGGGCAGTTCATGCAGGCAGTCCAAACAGCGTGTCTGAACTGTCACACTAAGAGAACTGAATTCCAAACAGAACTGGGGGAGAAAAGAAAAAAAGAAACTCAAATATCTGCTCTTGCTCTCCTTTCAGAATTTAAAAGCCCTGATACAAGAAAGTAAAAATAACAAAATTAAATGTGTGAAATTCTAGGGAGTATAATACTGCCAATAGTTTGTTTTGTTTCTTAAGCCATAAATTCTTAATCTGCCTGTGCCTTTTCACTTCATGAAGGAAGAAGTAAAATATATCAGTGCCTGACTATTAAGAAAAGCAGTGTCTGAATCTAGGCTCTATCAGACTGGCTGTGATTTTAGAATGCGATGTGAGCTGCAACGGTTTGCAGTTTTATTTAGCAAACAGGGCTGTTTTAAGAATCGCTAGCGCGTGCACACACACACACACACACACACACACACACACCTTTTACGACGATCTTGAAGATAAAGATAATAGACAACTGGAAAGGGAAGGCCTTTGCTGGACAGGGCCAGCTCAGCCTTTTAGACAGCCAAGACTGCCTCAAACGCTTCTGGAGTTGAGCTCATTCAGGTTCACCCAGGCCACAGGAAGAAGGCATTTTGAGTTCTCACCGCCAGGTCCAGCAAGCCCCCTCCATTAACACTGCCCAGAATCACCCCATTCCATCCCCCATCCATTAGCTGCCAACAAGCCTGATGAGCTCGAGTGGAAAAGACAGAAAAAGGGACAAAGGAGCAGGTTGTCCCCCTCCAGAGGATGAGGGGAGCACTTCCCAAGTGATGGTGTAGATCACCAGGACAGAGAGCTTGAAAGAGGAACTGAGGGGGAAGAGAAAAGGATTGAGTGGGAGTAAGAAAGGGAGGCAGAGGATGAGGGAGCACCGGCTCCAGCCGAGACAGTGCTCACATCTTTCCCCAAAGAAATGTATCTGTGGGGAATGAGGTCATGAGAAAGTTAAATGAAGTCACAACTTTTGTCTCTGCTGTACCAAGCATGTATGTCAACTGTGTGGATTTTGCCTAAGAAAGACCAGCAAGCCAGGAGGCCCTTGAGAAAGGGGCAGAAACATCCAGGGTCTTCCTCTGGCAAATACTGGCCCATGAATGGGATTAGAGATGGCTGCAAGAGTTGGGGAGAAGCCTACAGTCCTACAGCAGCCAAGACATGCCCCAACCTGGCCCCGACTAAGAGACAGCAAGAGCGCATTTCCTAAAACTCCCCATCAGTAGGTTGACAATAAACACCCAGCAGAGATAGAAAAGAAGGGACTCCCACAACATGGGGCTTACATTGCTGACTTCTGCCCTTGTTTTTTTGTTTGTTTGTTTGTTTGTTTGTGTTTGTGTTTGTTTGTTCTCCTCTCTGTGTGCTTCTTTGCAGTGAATAGATACAAAGTCCTTAAAACAAAAATCATAAAGCAGCAAAAAATAGAATGGTGTTTGCCAGGGTCTAGGGGCAGGGGGAATGTGAAGTTAGTGTTTAATGGGTGTAGAGTTTCTGGTCGACAAGATGAAAAAGGGTTGAACGTAGACCATGCTGATGGTTATACAATCATGTGAATGTACTTAACGCCACTTAACTATATACTTACAAAGGCTAAAATGGTAAATTTTATGTTATGCCTATGCTATCACAATTTTTTTAACTTTAATGGTATTTGCCAATCTTCAAGATCAATAAAGGAAAAGGATGGGTAACCAGGTGAATACGTTCTACAGCTACTTTTGAGGTGACCGAAACCCTAAGGAGAAGGAAGTGTTGGCAAGGAGTAAACTGAAAGAAACGCTGACTCTAGTCCAGGAGCCTGTAGCGGAGAAGAAAAACAAAAACATTTGAGAGGCAGGATAAGCATATGAACTAGCCCTGGGGTTTGGCAGTAGATAGACCTTTGATTGATTCCTCCAGTCCACCCCATCACAAAATGTTACTGTTCTAGCCTTTCTTGGGAGCCTCCTCCTTTGAATGGTGAGCTATCCCGTGATACCATCCTTTTCCCACCCTGTCCTACAGTATGCCAGGGAGCCCTGACATCTGGTTTTCTCTCTCCTGGACTCCTGCCCCCACAGGGAAATTCCAATGCTCTTGTTGGTGACTTTGCCAACATGATTTTCTGTTACAAATGGCCATCATCTTTGGCAACCAATCCTGAGGCCACACTCTGCATAATAACAATAGTCATTGTTGTCATTCATAATGGCCATTAGTAAGTACTACCATATATCAGTACTTACTAAGTGCTAGGCAGCAAGCCAGTAACTGCATCATTTTCTGTAACTCTCACATATAACTTTAAGTTAGGCTATAGCACTCCTATGAAGAGACTGCCCACTTCCCACTGATAACAATTAGATAGCAGTGACTGGGATTCTAGACCATGCTGATCACACTCCCAAGTTCATGGTCTCCTCTCTTTACAACACAGCCTCAAATGCATCTAAAATGTAAACCTGAAACTCCTTCTCTCTAACCATACACTCGTTCCTTGCTACCTCTCCCACGAAGCTCTTTCTCAGCCTCACCAAATGTCCAACCTCTCAATCTCTGCCTTTATTCCCAGTTTTTCAATCCTTCCTGACGCGTCTTCCTTCCATACCTGTGGTCAGAGGAAATGCCAAGAAAATCCCTCATGAGACTGTTTCTTTGGCGCAGTGCCCATGCAATGAACTTCCTTCTTTGATCACCAGACTACCGATTAAATTGGTAAAATCCTCTAGGCCTAAAACTGTAAGCAATGCTATAATGGTGATGTAAGTGCTGGTTTGAACTTTTAATAAGTGTGGAAGATTGGTTGGAACCAAATGGAGAAAAAACAGCTGATGGCAGGTGGCACCTGATAAGAGCCATGGCTAGTCCCAGTTAGCCTCATAAAAATGAGGCCCTGTGCTCCCTCTTGGGGCTGCTTGATCCAGCAGAAGCTCACTCCGACCATGATGTCACTGCTGGCATCCACTGAAAGACATGCTGTCTCCCTCCATCTTGAAGATGGTGACTCAGCACCCTAGGGTTTCCACAGGTGGCTGGAAAAAATTCTCACTCCCTACACCTTCCATCAGCAAGCATCCACTGCTACTGAGTGAGTAGGACAGTCAATTGTGCCTGTCAGTAAGGCCCTCCCTTTCTTCTTCTCCAAGACCAAGGTTTGCAGGGGAAGTTGGGAGTGAAACAAAGTGGATTTTTATAGTGTCATGTGAAAGCATATGATGCACATGTGTATATGTGTGTGCTCTTTGCCATTAGGCATAACAAAAATGTAAATGCATGTAATACAGACCTGTATGTAACAAGTTCTGAGCCCTTGGTCATCAGTAATACAGAGCCAAACCCGGTCAGTCACTTCAATGACACTCTCATCAACCCCTCCATTCTGTTGCCCTCTTGCCCAGTACTTCTGCCCACTTCTCCTGACAATCTGCAGCAACTCTGTTTTCTGAGTGTTCTGCACAGTTGGGGGGGGGGTGAAATCACAAACCATGTTGATTACCTAAATTACAAATTTAAGAGCTCCAACCTCAGTTCTGCCCTACATAGTACTCTATTGTGTTTCTCTATAGCAGCATTTCCAAATAGATTTCATGTTCCTCAAGTCCCCTACCCCACCCCTAGCCCCTTGACCCTCATAAGACAAAAAAAAAAGCAGTCATCCCCAACTTTCCATCTCTTCCACCTTTCATGTCTTATTTTCATTTATCTTCCCCTACTTCTTGCTCCTCCCCCTGAAAAAAGTATCCTACTTCTATTCAGGGCCAATCAATCCATATGCATGTAGACACCATCCTGGCCTTCCTCTTCTAGGATGCTACACCAGATTTCTCCATCCATTTAATTGATTACTAAAGCTAGCCTCCGCTCAATTCTATCTACTCCTCCACCCACCACTCTCTGGCTGTCCTTCCATTCATCACCAAGCTTATTTTTGGTACTCATGTTCTCCACTGCCTCACTGCACATTCATTTCTCAGTTTGTCATACTTTAGTTCCCAATCTTACCCTATACCCCTATGTTGAAAAGCTTCCCTAGCAAAAGTCAACAATTTCCTGATTGTCAAACTCAAGCTTCAGTTTTCATCCAAAGTTCTTCATCTTTCTGAAGACATGGCATGGCCATAAGTAAGGTGGTACAATGGAGGATTCATCACGGATGCTAGAGTCAGTGGCCTGGGCACAATCCTGTTTCTACCAATTACAAACTGACCTTGAATTGAATTACTTGACCCATCTGTACCCCAGTTTCCTCATCCTCAAAGTGGGAATAATGCTAATAATAGTTACCAGTACTTAAGACTCATTAATCAGTCTGGTAGAGACAGAGGCATAATATGAAATAATGAATACTGGATTGAGAGTCAGAGTAACAGGGATTTAATCTCAGCTATAGAATCTTGTGTAATCACAAGATCTCTGGGTCTCACTCTTAAAATAGGCTGGGTGCTCTGGTTTGAATGTTGTGTCCTTCTGAAATTCATGTTGAATCTGAATCCTTAATGAAACAACATTAAGATATAGGCCTTTACAACATGATTAGAACCTGAGGGTTCTGCTCTCATGAATGGGATTAGTGTCTTTACAAAAGGGGGTAGTTTTGCCTTTTTGCCCCTTCCACCATGTGAGAATGCATCAAGAAGGCACAAGCCCTCACCTGGTGTCTGCTTGATGCCTTGATCTTGGACTTCCCTGCCTCCAGAGCTACGAGAAATAAATTTCCATAATTTTTTTTTGAGTCAGGTTCTCACTCTATCACCCAGACTAAAGTACTGTGACATGAACACAGCTCACTACAACCTCAATATCCAGGGCTTAGGCAATCCTCCAGCCTCAGCTTCTGAAAGTGCTGGGATTATAGGTGTAAACCTCCAGCCAATTTCTATTATTTATAAATTACCTAGTCTGTGATAGTTTGTGATATCAGCAGAAACAGACTAAGACACTGGATGATCATCAGAGCTCCTTCTGGCCATAGACACTTTCTATGACACATCAAATTGTTTGGCAATAGTTTGAGAAAATGTACAAATGAGTGCCACATGGACAATACAAACAACAAGAGGCTTAGGGAAAAGGATGAGCACTCTGAGAAGAAAGTGTGAAGAAGGTTGAGCAGGAAAAAACATCGGTGGACCCTAAAAGACAGGAAAGATTTTGATAGATGTGAAAGAGGGGAAAGAGACTTCCAGGTTTGAGAAGCAAAACAACAAAGGCATGGAACGATTTGAGGCATGCCAGAAAGACCTCCCTGACAAAAGCATCTTCCCCATCATTTATCAGTAGGTTCTGAATGTTAGTTATCAATTTTGAAGTTACTCTTAAACCAAAAAGAAGTTGTCATTTACACTTGATAAAAACAAATGGGACCTCTACTATGCAGCCATTTAAAGCAATCTGTAGAAGAATGGTTAAGGAAGGGTGTCCACAAACGTAGTAACAGGGGTTGTTTCTAGGCAATAAATTGTAAGTGACTTTCATTATGTTTACCTCTATTTTCTAAAATGAACATGAATTACTGTTTATAATGAGAAAACATAAAAGCATATTTAAGGTTTTAAATGCAATTAAGGAGGTGGTGACATCTAAGCCATTAACAAGGAATAATGATGGTCATGGGACTTGCATCATTGATAGCATCTATTATAAAACTTAAGAATGGTATTTGAGATCATTTTCAGATTGTACTCTGATGGACTCCTACCCCCAACCAGGCCAGAATATCAGGAAGTCGGTTTCACTGTGCATGAGCTTATCCCTCAGAAATGGGCTTTACAACGAGAAAACAGTCTTGACACCCCATGACATCATCAACCAATCAGCAACCCCTATTCCTCTGCCCCTCATGTTCCCTTTAAAAATCCTATCCTCTAAATTTTTTAGGTGAATTTGAGACAGCCTCCTGTCTCAGCTGCTTTACAATATTGAACTCAGTCTCTAAATATAAAGACTGCAACAGTTTTTATTTTTTCTGGACAGTGGGCATAAGAACCTGGTCTGGCTTTAATAGTCTGAACCAGTTTACTCAGTCACCACTAGCTGCAAGGGAGCTATCCTTATTCTTAATGAAATATATTCTGATTGGCTCAGACCAGTCAGGCCCACTGCCCGAGCTGGGCACACTGCTGCCAATACATGAGCAAAATCTGGACTCTGTTAGGAACATGTGGGTAATGGAGAATGGGCAAGCTGGCAGCAGAGTCTGGTACAGCTTTAGTCAATGTTTCTAACCTCAATTCACACAGAAGACAAAGTAGAAGGACTATTTTCAGTGGAAAAGAGCTAAGATTGGCAGTTGTTTGCCAGAGCATAAGATAGAAATGTAGGAAGAGCCTGGAAGTATCTCTCATATCTCAGAGAGAATGCTGCTATGGATGCAAACTTAGCTGCTGCTGAAACTCTAGGTCTCACTGGCCATCATGCTGACCAAACAGCCATAGAAAATAGAGAGCAAGAAATAAGGTAGAAGAGGAAGAGCAGGAAATAAGGTCAACACAATGAAGTTAAAGAGGTTTCCCTATCAGGCAAAATGAAGGAACAATAACTTTTACTGCTTGCTATTTAAAGCTGCTCAGAGCTTTTACCAAGCAGTGCTTTCTGAGGACTTGACACCAACTTGCCCATCCCTTAGGACTCCCTTGAGGTGTCACAAAGCTGGGGTGAGCAGTAGGCCTGAGAAGGCAAGTGAAGAGAAGGCTCCTCCCTCCTTACCTCTGATGAACCTCTGGATGAGCCAAGGTTAATTATTTGCCCGGTTGAGGCTTATTCCTTGGAAAAGGAGCTGAATGACTAAACACTTGTGGGCATTGAGTCGCACAGCTCATCAGCAAAAGGAGCCTACCGGGACCAGGCACATGATCATCATTTGGCCAATGTACTAATTGTAGGAGTCATACTAGATCCAGGAACAAAGCCAGTCGGAGATGTTCAGGAGGCAATGAGGGCTGGGGGAGTGAGAATTTACTACTGCACAGGAATTAAATTTTACATTAAACATTGCACATTAGATTTTTCTGAAACAAACTTTCAATCTTTTAATAGAATAGGCTGAATAAATGCAAACAATATCAGGTAAAAGAGACCTGAGAATCATCTACCCACACTGCAAGATTACACACATGAATTGCTTATTTTCTAGTGGAACATACCTAATACTTTTCCCCTCTCATAGTTTTAACTTATTTAAAGAACATTTGCACAATAACATCTTGAATTTTTCATTGTCCATGTTTCTCAACCAAAGTCCTCTCCGTGAAGTCTCTATTTGTGAAAAAAACAATTGCTGCGTCTTTAAACAAGTTCTCAGACTTGAAAATGTTTGACTAATTTCATTTTCTTGATAAAGTTTATCTATGATCAGAACTGAGTCATACCAAAAATACTTCTACAAGATTTGACCTTTTACTTAAATCCCACATTGAGATAATGTACTTAAAATGGTTATCAATAAGACCTTTGTTTTTAAAAGCGCTTGAAAATAAATCACTTTTTAAAAACAGCAAACTGTTTCCAATTAAGTCCTTTACAGGCAATCAGCTTGAAATACTTCCCTTTTATTATTTCATATATAAATCATACCCAAGAGTGCTGTGATAGCAGCAATACACAAACTATGCTTTGCCTTTGTATTTACGTCTTGTCAAAATAAGCTTTACAAATTAACTTGCTTTTACAGTGCTTTATGACCAATAATGACTGCATTGTATTGGTCCCAAGGTAAAAACAATGCAAGAAGCAACCATTTTTTAAATGTTCGTGAGAAAAACCTAGTCTAATTACATGAGGATCATTAATTCTTAATTTCTTCTGATGAAGACTTTTCTTGTAGTAGAAAAATTTCACTCAATTCCAACAATGTTCTATCATTTTAAAAAACTTTAAGGAGAGACTTTTTTTTTTTTTTTTTTTGAGTTGGAGTCTCACTCTGTCGCCCAGACTGGAGTGCAGTGGCTGCTCCCGGCCACCACAGCCTTGACCTGCTGGGCTCCGGCGATCCTTCCGCCTCAGCCTTCCAAGTAGCTAGAATTACAGTTGCGCACTACCACGCCCGGCTGATTTTTTGATTTATTGTAGAGATGAGGTCTCGCTGCCCAGGCGGGTCTCGAACCCGCGGGCTCAGGCAATCCACTCACCGCAGCCTCCCAAAGGCGTGGGATTACAGGCTGAGCCACCGAGCCCGGCTAGAAGAGACTTTTTACTTGAGTCCCTGACCAAAATGATCTTGTGATGCTTACACCGGGCTAGCTAGTAGGTTTGGCCTCGTGTGTGTTTTAACCTCCTCACCCTTTTGTCAGCAAATTCCAGTTTGCCCTTAAAATGCTGGGAACTTGTTAGATAGGAAGATCATTTTTAACGTATCCATTCCAAAATAGGCGTTTCTCTTATTTCCAAGTTTCCCATTTTTTCCCCTTTGGTTTGGACCTCTACCCCATCATAAAATGAGACTATTTTTATTAGTGCAGGTTTTACACTTTCCTTAGAGACTTACTAAGAACATCCTAGAGAAGTAGAATTCAGAACTGAACGAGAAGGATGAAACTTTTTTAAAACTTCGAATAAAATAATTATTTCTAATTTAAACTACTATAAAATGAGTTTGTTACTTCTAAAATTAGCCATGGTAAGCATGGCAGTCTTTTAAAAATGTGGATCAGGCCGGACTTGGTGGCTCAGCCTGTAATCCCAGTACTTTGGGAGGCTGAGACGAGTGGATTGCCTGAACCCAAGGGTTCGAGACCAGCCCGGGCAACTTGGTGAGACCTCGTCTCTACAATAAATAAAAAAATTAGCCGGGCATGGTAGGTGCACCTGTAGTTCCAGCTACTTGGAAGGCTGAGGTGGAAGGATCGCCAGCACCCAGCAGGTCAATGCTGGGGTAGCCATGAGTGTGCCACTGTACTCCAGCCTGGGTGAAAGAATGAGACTCCAACTCAAAAAAAAAAAAAAAAAGAATCAAAGTTGGAAGGGATGTTTTACCCAAAGAATTTAGAAACCAGAGGGATTAGAGACAAGTCAGAGATTAGAAAAAGCTAAAAAAAAAAATGTCATCACTCCAAAGGAGTGAGTGCAAATCTGGAAAGGGAAAATAAAGCTCAACTTGGAGAAGTTAAATGGATAGGAGCAAAGAACAGTCCAGGACAGGGCCTGGGCACACGTGTGCCCGCTACCAGCCACAGAGAAGGGGAATGTGTAGGAGAAGAATGGTGACCAAGCAATTGATAGCACAAAGAACAGCAAAAAGAATGACCATAGACTTCAAATAAAGTCATTCCTTCTCTCAAGTCTTTCTTTTCGACTAGTTACTGGGCTAAAGACTTCTGAGAAGTTTTGTCACAGAGGTAACACCATTACATCATGTTTTGCCTCCAAATTAATTGGATTAGGAAAATTAGAAGTCTCTTGTATAAGCTACCTCCAGAGGGTCCCATATCTAGAAGGCTCCTGCCACCCAAAATGTATTTCCCTGTCCTGTGGCCCAGATAGCTACACTGGACCAAGCTATAACTTGTTGACAGCTTTCTTTCTCAGGTTCTCAGATGAAGAAAGCTGATCAAACAAAACCCAAAAGGCATCATATTGAGTGAATCAGCTCCTACAGGTTTCTCTGAGACAGCCCAAGTTAAATGGAACTAATGGGGGGGCAGATTCTTTAAGTTATCCTTGAAGCAGAAACTCTGGCCTAACTTTTCCTTTTGAAGTAGGTATATCCATTAGATATTTTTTTCATGGCTATAAGCACTTTCTACAAAAAAAAAAAAAAAAAGGACATCACCTTTTCGTAGAACAGAGAAAGAGCTGTCACATCATTTCCTGATGCCTAGGACAGCAATATGAAGCATATACCCTAGAAGTTAAATGAAGCAAAGGAAGGGAGATCTAGAGATTAATATAATTATTTGAGTAAAACACTCCAAATAAATAATTTTATCACAATTTTCTTATGCCTTCTCCTTCACTGAGCTCTAGAAGAATTATTATATCCTTCAAGTAATACCACATATATGCATGGAAATGCAATTGTTACTTATATGTTCCTATACTCTTTCTTCATGTATGCTGTGATGGCTAATTTTATGTATCAACTTAACTAGATCATAGGGTACCTAGATATCTGATCAAACATTATTCTGGGTGAGTCTGTGAGAGTTTTTTCTGGATGAGATAAACATTTCACTGAGTAAAGCAAATTTCTTTACTAAGGTGAGTGGGCCTCATCCACCCAGTGGAAGGCCTAAATAGAACATAAAGGCTAACTAAGAGAGAGAATTCTTTCTGTCCAACAGCCTTCAAGCTGGAACATCTGTTTTTTTCCTGCCTTTGGTCTCAAACTGAACATTGACTCTTCCTTGGTCTTGAGCCTGCTGGTTTTTGGACTAAAGCTTACACCATTGGCTCTCCTGGGTCTCCAGCTCGACAACTCACCCTGAAAATCTTGGGATTTGTCAGGCTCCATAATCACAGGAACCAATTCCTTATAGTAAATCTCTTAATACTTGTAATAATTTATAAACTAATTTATATAAGATGAATCTGTTTATATAAAGGAGATACAATAAATCTCTATATGTATGAGTACATATGTATATATAAGCATACATAATGAGATCATATATATAGTATAGGGTCTATAGATATATGTATCTTATACTGGTTTTGTTTCTCTGGAGAGCCCTAATACAGACACTTCTATGAATTTTACATCAAAGTTGTAAAAAGAATAAAGACATATCAAGTTATCTTAATCATTTTCTTCTCCCCTCAGAGCCCTTTGTCTTTCTCTCATCCCTCCAGCAATAACTTAAAGAGTGATCTGGTGTAGAAGTCACACTCACACTACAAAGGAACTAGCCACAGCATCATGTTCATAGTTGCAAACATTTAGGTGTTATGACCATTAACACCTAAACTCACCACCTTTATATGGCCTCCTGGAAGTAGACAGGGTTTTTTTTGGTTTTGGTGTTGTTGTTGTTGTTGTTTTGAGTCAGAGTATCACTCTATTGCCTAGGCTGGAGTGCAGTGGCACACTCAGGGCCACCATAGCCTCGACCTCCTGGGCTCAGGCAATCCTTCCACCTCAGCCTTCCAAGTAGCTGGAACTACAGGCACGCCCAGCTAATTTTTTTATTATTATTATTTATTGTAGAGACAAGGTCTCGCCAAGTTTCCCAGGCTGGTCTCGACCCCTGGGCTCAGGCAATCTTCTCATCTCTGCCACCCAAAGAGCTGAGAGTACAGGAATGAGCCACCACACTCGGCAAACAGATGGTTTTAAGCAACTTTGTATCTAAGAAGAAACCAAGAGAATAGAGGAGTGTGACTTTGGGCCCACTGTTGGGTATATACTGTAAGGGTAACTGTACAGCTCTCCTCATAGCAACCTCACTGATTTAAGGAAAGCATAGAGGCAGATGGATTTGGTTTGCAAGGTCTTCGATGACTTGACTGAACACATCATATCAAAGTGAGAGCAAGCAATATGTCTCAAACCAAGATCAAAGAGTTAAACAAAGCAACATGTTCACACTGATATGGAAATTTTATTCACCGAAATTTTGGAGCAATGGCGTATTCTCACAAGAAATACCAGTAGAACTAGACAGACCATGTTCCAAGGGACTGTATACACCAGGGAAGGTCAGTGTGGTGTGCAAGGGCACAGGATGGAAGAGCCACCAAGAGTGAGGACATGCTAGGCAGAGCAAGAAAGAGGTTTTCACGAGTGGCACATGGCAAAGAAGGAAAGAGATGTCAAGAGAATATTTTGGAAGCTTTCTGTGTGGTTTCACTATGTAAAATCCCCATGCAAAATGCCTTAAAAATAAAACTTACAGAAAATAGTTACATTATTCTTCAAGGTTTCTCACATTGGATTGTTGTTTCTTTGAATGTTATACTACAAAACAGACTGAACCCATACCAGGAGTCATGTCTTTATGTGAGTTACACTTCATTAGACAAAGCCCATCTTCAGAGTGCAACATCTTTTCCAATGCCCAGTCAGCACAGACCTTTCCTATAACAACCTACAATCCACAATAAACAGTGGGGCCATTATCAAGAACAGTGGAAAGATTGAGCTTTGGCATTTTGGTGTTCATCTTCAGAAGTCTTTCCTTATTTTTATGACTCATTATCTTGTGACATACAGCATCCATCGATTAACTCTGAAAAACAAAAACAAATTGGGATGTGTCCAACATTTTGACTCCAGGCATAGCTGTAAGTTCCTCCATACTGTCCCAGATCAATAGAAAGATTACATAATTGCTATATGTATTGCTATTTTCTATAGCTAATGTAGAGAAAGGTAAAAAATTTATATATACCAGCTTAAACTACTTTCTCCTTGCCATCATTTCCTGCAAGCTCCAGGGCAAATACCCACTGGTTGGAGTGGAAAGTAAAATTATCTAGTATAATTGTATTTGTTTAAGTTAAACATACATGTAATGGGATGTGACTCTATCCTGAAGGGAAAAAATTGCAGAAAAGAAAGCACATCAAAGTGGTGGACTTGACTTGGAACTGAATACTTACTGTCACTCTAAATCTGCTTGGATGTTTAGCCTCAACAGTAAATACACTTGGCTGAAAACCCAAAGAAACCATTGTTTCTCAGATTCTCACAATTATCCTAAAGATGAAGAAAGGAGAAACTGCCTTCAAAGTAAACACTGTTCCAGAGGAGGTTAATTTAAGAAAATACCTAAGAAATGCCAGTCTGTTTTCCACTGACTTAATAGATAATTGTGGCCATATAAAGGCTAAAATCTTCAATAGTTACAGATACAAACCATGTTTTAAAAAGCTGAGAAGAGGTTGGGCATGTGGCTCACACCTGTAATCCCAGCACTTTGGGAGGTCCAGGCGGGAGGATCACTTGAACTCAGGAGTTCAAGAACAGCCAGGGCAACATAGCAAGACCGTGTCTCTACAAAAAACAATTAGCCGGGTGTGGTGGCATGTGCCTGTAGTCCCAGCTATTCAGGAGGTTGAGGCAAAGGATGGCCCGAGCCCAGGAGGTCAAGCTTGCGGTGAGCCATGAGCATACCATTGCACTCCAGCCTGGGCAACAGAGTGAGATTCTGACTCAAAAAAATAAAATAAGAAGCTGAAAAGAGAGCATTTCTAGAGATCTGTCACAGAAACGAAGAACTGAGTACCAAATGTTCTTTCATAAGCGAACCCTGAACAATTATCATAATACTATAAGAAAGGGATTGGCAGTAGTGGGCAACTGCCAGGGGAGGGAGCAGGGGGTACACCTCATCAATAAGGGTACCTGATCTCAAACCAGGTGAAGTAGGGACCAAGTGAGGCCTAAACTTTAACTACACAATGACCACTTGTATACCTAATCCTGAATTGCACCCCACAACTTTAAATTTATTTTTTAAAAGAGTGTATTTCCCAGTTCTAGAGTCAAGAGTATGCAACTCATCCAAAGGATGCTAGAAAGGAGAGGTGTGAACACAGCTAACTTTAAATGTATCGGCTTACAAAATATTAGAAACTCAGCAGGGACTCCGAGCAACCACTTTTCTAAGAATGCCCTTTGGTCACCTGTGATCATCACCCCATGCTAGCATCAGGACAGGTAGAGGTAGGGGCAGGTGTCTAAGTGTGCATTTGAGAAAAGCTGTAGAGGAATCTGGTTCAGAAGCATCCTCCACAGTCCTCGTTCTCTGTCCTCCAATTGTCATTAGCTCCACGCAGTCTTGCAATGTGATCCCCAGATTAGCCTCTGTCTTCTCCTCGGGGTTAGAGATGAAAAGGCAGAGCAATGATGGAATTGTGATGATGCAAGGGCAAAGGATGAAGAATTAAGGTCTGAGGAGGTAAACAGAGATGGAGGCTGCACCAGAGAGGCTAAGTGGGCTAGCATGACTGGCGTTCCCTGGTGCATTCATGTATTCATTCAACAAATACTGACAGAGTGTCTAATATGTGCACAACATTCTGCTGGACATTTTTCATGTTAGACTGTCTTAAAAGGAGATTGTTTCAGTTCCTTATTTGACCACCTCATCTAGGGAGCAAGCGTGGGCTTTTCTACATGGAGGGTCAAATACTTACTCCATCTTCATGCAGTCAGAGGCTCCTGACTGCATGAAGATGGAGAATTGGACCACAGCTGTAGGCCAGGAGAGTTGCTTCAGATCCGATCGGCTTCCAAAATCAAAGCAGAAACTGGGTTTGCATGGTATTCAGTGGTAAAACAACACTTCGTTTTCCCTGCAGATCCCTAGAGGGGCATTTTTAGAACAGAAATTTGAGAACACTCAGATTATTCACTAGAGCTTTAAAAAGAAGCCAACGAGGGTCATTTATAGTATTACAAGAGATTTTCGAGTTCAGAGATTGAGGACAGAGTCTACAAGATTTCAACACAAGTTGACAGACAGTGAGGGCTATATGGAGTGTGACTGATGGAGAATCCGTTTCATCTTCTGATGGAAGAAAGATGTCTGCCGCCCAGTTTCCACTTCTCAAAAAGCCCTTATTCTGCCTGTGGTTAAGCAAATGAAGAAAACATTGGTCCAAAACCACAAAATTCATCTTTTCCTTGATCGAGCAAAAATGCACCCATCTGTGACGGTGCAGATTTAGACAGTTCAAAAACAAGATCACAGACAAGGAAATCCAGCCACTGTTTTCTGAAAGTCATCCTCAAGACCAAAACTTGAGTCTGCCTTGGCTCTCCTTGACATATTTTACTGATCTAACTTCTTATCTATCAAAAACTATATGTATTATTTTTAAATAAATAACAGTGGTTGGGTGCAAGGCTCATGCTTATAATCCCAGCACTTTGGGAGGCAGAGGCGAGAGGATTGCCTGAATCCAGGGGTTCGAGACTAACCTGGGCAACTTGGTGAGACCTCGTCTCTACAATAAATAAAAAAACTAGCCAGGCATGGTGGTGTGCACTTGTGGTTCCAGCTCCTTGGAAGGCTAAGGTGGAAGGATCAACTGAGCCCAGCAAGTCAAGGCTGCAGTGGCCATAAGCGTACCACTGCACTCCAGCCTGAGCGATAGAGTGACACTCCCACTAAAATAAAATAAAATAACAGTGAGCATCAAAAAGATAATGCCCTGATGTCAGGGCATGTACCTGCGTGAGGCAATGTTGAAAGAGAGTAGATAATCAAACGCTAAGTAACCAGACCAGGACACCAAGCAGGGAGTCCTACTGAAAGCAGAAGATGATATCTCTATCTCAATTAATACACCATTCAAGTCATCTGGTTCTTTATCTCATTAAACAAAGCACTAAACCATAGTCAAATCATAAAACATAATGCAAAGTAACTTGTCCATATTATTATTCCATTGTCTTGCGTCTGATTAGGAAAAATAACTTTCAATGATACAACACTGAGAAACATAGAACTGCTAATTGCCTAATCCTAACCCATAGCTTATTAGTCATCTTCTTATAGCAGAGGGAAAAGATGTGTTCAGACCCATCGAAGAGCCTAAAGTACAGAGTTCGAGGTGGCAAGAAAGAGGAAGGTTTAGGATAAAAGAGGGCAGTTCCCAAGCCCTTACATATGGATTTCCAGGGAAATGACAAATTAAATATGAAAGCAGGGAAAAGCCTGCCTCAGTACTGGAAACTAGAGAGGCTGTCTTCACTGTCAGAAATTTCCAGATGCGCTGCAGAGGCACAAAGACCTGATCCCCACCCCTCACCCTCCCCACCTACACACACACACACACACACACACACAAACACACACACACAAATTCCTTCCCACCCACATACACAGAAGTGGAGGAGACCCTGACAGAACACCACTAGTACTTCCTTACATGGAGGGGGAGTGCACACCGAAGGGTGGGCAGTCACACCTACAGATGTCCCTCAGAGGACTGCACAATCATGCATCAGAGGAGTACAGTTCCTGATAGAAATGGTAGATCTGACTGAGATCAAGTTGCCAATTATGACACCCTAAGACCTGCATCTTCACTGCTCTCTCCACCCCCACTTCCACAGATGCCGCATCTTTGGTGCAGCAATGCAAATTCACATCAAATGCAAATGTTAGAGGACTGGATAAAAAAAAAAATGTGGTACCTATACACAATGGAATATTATGCAGCCATAACGGACAAAATTATGAATTTTGCAGCAACTTTGATGGACTTAGAGTCTATAATACTGAGTAATCTATCACAGAAACAAAGAACTGAGTATCACATGTTCTCATAAGTGGACATTGAACAATTATCGTAATACTATAAGAAAGAGATTGACAGTAGTGGAAACTTCCAGGGGAGTGGGGGAAGGGACTGGCAGTAGTGGGAAACTGCCAGGGTGGAAGACACATCTCATCAACAAGGGTACCTGAATAATGAGCATTTGTATACCTAACCCTGAATTATATCCCACATCTTTAAAATAAAAAAAATTTTTTTACTTTAATTTTTTTATTTTAAAGATATGGGGTACAATTCAGGGTTAGGTATACAAATGTTCATTACGCAGATACCCTTGTTGATGAGGTGTTGCCCCCCCCTTCCCTAGCAGATTCCCACTACTGCCAATCCCACATCCCACCAACCTCCCAGCAATTTCCTACTACTGCCAATCTTTTTCTTATAGTATTAAGATAATTGTTCAAGGTCCGCTTATGAGTGAGAACAGGGGATACTCAGGTCTTTGTTTCTGTGATAGATCGCTCAGTATTATAGACTCCAAGTTCATCCAGGTGGCTGTGAAGTTCATGACTTTTGTCCTTCTTTATGGTTGCATAATGCTCCATCATGTATATGTACCACATCTTTTTAATCCAGTCCTCTTTCAAAGGGCAGCACGGTTGGTTCCATGTTCTTGCTATTGTGAACAATGCTGTAATAAACATATGTGTGCAGGTATATTTTTCATAGGATGATTTGAGTTCCTCTGGGTATATTCCCAGTAGGAGGATTGTGGGGTCATATGGAAGGTCAATGAAAACTAAAAATTTTAGAAAAATGCAAATGTTCCCTGTTCCTGCCACTGTTTGGAAGGATTTGTGCAGTTCTTCATGTCAATTTCAGTGAGATCTCACCTCAACTCCTATTTCTTTATAAGTCAGTAAGCAATAACGTGGCTTTGTAAGGACAAACAAATACAATAAAAGCCAGTCTAGCCAACCTGCACTCAATGACTACACACTTAACCCGTGGTCCCTAAGTCCACAGGAAAATATACTGGCTGGTACTGGGCATGCTGAATGCTCACGGCTGGCAGCCTCCTCTCATAAGCCTGTGGCTTCTACTCTCACCAGTTGCCTGGTAGACTTTCTAACAGTCAGTTGGCAGTAAAGTTGTGCCACTTGTATTATAATCATATAGTTTAAGTAAATATCATGTTATCTGATGAAATATGACAACTAAAAGAGTTAGAGTTCTCCGGAGAACCGGACATTACATGTTCTCACTCATACGTGGGGCCTGAGCATTAATCACAAAAGCACAAGGGAGGGATTGGCAGTTGCAGAAAACTATGGGGGGAGGGGAAGACAGAACTGCACGAAGGGTACCTGATCCTAAACCAGGGGAAGTGAAGACCAGTTGGAGGTCCAAACCTCACCTGCACACACATTACTAATGTACCTAATCCTGACTTGTACCCCACATCTTTGTAATAAAATAAAGTTTTAAAAAAAGAGAGAAGAAGACGAAATAAAAATAAAGAAAAAAGTAGATCAAATTAATTAAACAGTCAATAAAGTTGTATTGGGGAGTGCAGTGGGGCCAAGAATGAGACTGGTCCAGTCCAGTACTGCTTCTGCCCATGCTGCCTTGCTAAGCTAGCCCACACAGACTGAGGAGAAGCTCAAGGAGAAAGTTGTTAAGACAGAGAACAACCGCATCAACCTGAGAGTGGCAGGGCAGGATGGCTCCATGGTGCAAATCAAGATCAAGAGGCACATGCCGCTGAGCACACCAACGAAGGCCTGCTGTGAGAAGCAGGGCTTGTCAGTGAGACAGATTAGATTCAGGTTGGATGGGCAGCCAACTAACAAAACAGACACTCCAGCACAGATGGAGACAGAGGACCAGGAAACAACCAACATGTTCCTGCAACAGACAGGAGGCACGCAGGAGACCAGCCTCGTGGGTAATGCCTTCTAGAGTCTGTCCCCAGCCCGGTTTATCCATCCTTGCATTGCTGTTGAATAGTGAGCATGTGGCCACACCCATCACAAAGGAATCTGCAGACACTTGCGGGCATTCACCAGAATGATTTCCTCTTTGACGTACACCCTTGACGTGCAACTCAAACCATCTGCAGGGATGAATCTACAGTTCAAATTGGGTCAATCAGAATTGTTATCTTTGTTTAGGTAAAATGTGTTGTGCGGTTTTGGGGGTTTGTTTTCATTTTGTCTTTTTCTCATCTCCTATTAACATTTTCTACCCCAAACTTGTGACCTCAATGATTACTTTTAGTTTTGAAATGGGATCTTTCTCCTACCGTTAACTGTCCCTCCTCTGCTTGACTTCAGTCATGTAGAGAACTTGCCTTCCCTACCCTGGGGGTGCATGTGTTGAACAGGTGTTGGGGGCATGGTGGGGATGGAAGGCAGAAGGTCACTTGCTATTTGTTGTAAGCACAGGTTATTAAGATGCTAAATGTTGGCCAGGCTCGGTGGCTCAGCCTGTAATCCCAGCACTTTGGGAGGCCGAGGTGAGCCCACAGGTTCGAGACCCGCCTGGGCAACTTGGCGAGACCTCATCTCTACAATAAATCAAAAAATTACCAGGCATAGTAGCACGTGCCTGTAGTTCCAGCTACTCGGAAGGCTGAGGCAGAAGGATCGCCGGAACCCAGCAGGTCGAGGCTGCAGTGCCACTGCACTCCAGTTTGGGCAACAGAGTGAGACTCCAACTCAAAAAAAAAAAAAGATGCTAAATGTTGCAAATTTAAGCTTTGCTAGCATATGATAAAGTTGAAGGGAAAATCCTGAAATGCTTCTTCAAAGGTAAAGACTAACCAGTCCTTTGGTAATATGGCCCAAGTGCTCTGTAGTCTTCGAGTAAGTCCATCAGGAGCTGAGGCCCAGGACTCCCCCACTGCTCTCTGCTCAGTACCTGGCAGTTGGTACAGGGGCAAGGACTGGCACCACCAAAATTGAATTTTTTCCTTTTCTTAATATAGAAGAAAGTCTCACATTTCTCATTTGGTAAAGGTGTCATGGCCTCAGATTTCTTCTAGTATTTGTTTCTGATGAATAATTATGGTCTATACCCCAAAAGTAAGATTAAGTATTACGAATTTGCAGTTGTATTGCTGTGTAAAGAGCTACTTCACAGTGTGGTTACAAATGAACCCACAGAAAGATGATTTCACGCTCTTCTTGAGGTTTGTGCTGTGCTGCTTCCAAATATGTACTGAATCTACACATTCACATGGTGACTTCACTTCTGTGAAATATTCTGGGATCTATACCAAGTTAAGATTTTAGTAATTCTGCCTGTTGTCCTTCCATAAGGACCCACTGCTGCTTGATGGCGGTTCTCAGCCTTTTCTATAGTCAACTAAATGATGACCCATCATCTCTTGCTTACCTGAAATCTTGCTGGAAATGTTCTCATTTCCTTTGTTTTGCTGTATGGGCTCAGGTGGGATGTTTGCTGTCTCTGTAGTGTTTAGCCATCGATTTGTACATTATTTGTTGTTTTTTACTACTGTAAACAGTAAATAGTTTGGCATTCTGAAAAATAAATAAAGATGTGTTGCTAAGAAAATCTGCTCTTAAATTGGGTATGAGAAATGGCACAGAAAAATGATAAAAATACACAAGGATTCTGCACTCACTGTGTCACAAGTGTCTTTAAGATCTCGCTCCTGTTTTTAAAAACTGAAACTAGAAATCATGGTAATTCATTATGAGCATGGTTTATGAAGGAGAGATGTTATGAATCATCAGTAGGCCCATTTTCAAAGAAAATGTCCTGACCTTACACTACAGGATTGGCTGATAGCATGTTCCTTGGCATGGTTTATCTTACAAGATGTCCATATCATTTTCGATGGTTCCCCACCTTAACCAACTCCTTTCAATGAACCAAGCAACTACTGGTTCTCAGCACAAGACATAAGAAGGCTACAGCTAAAGACAAATCAAGAGAGCTAATAAAAAATATTGGCCGGGCACAGTGGCTCAGCCTGTAATCCCAGCACTTTGGGAGACCAAGACGAGAGGATTGCCTGTGCCCAGGGGTTTGAGACCAACCTGGGCAACTTGGTGAAACCTCATCTCTACAATAAATCTCAAAAACTAGCCAGGCATGGTGGTGTGCGTCTGTAGTTCCAGTTACTTGGAAGGCTGAGGTGGAAGGATCGCCTAAGCCCAGCAGGTCGAGGCTGCAGTGGCCGTGAGCGTGCCACTGCACTCTAGCCTGGACAACAGAGTGAGACTCCGACTCAAAAATATATATATATTAGAGTTCAAATAAAGAGGACAGACCTGGAAGAAAAAAAAGAAAACCAGTAGAAAGTGCTTCCCTTTGGTTTATTTCCAGGAAGAGAAGACATTTTAAAATTTTTAGAAACTAATTTGCCAAATGATCATTGACCTCTTGATGACTAATTCAATGAATGACCAATTCACTAAGCAATCATCTGACAAATGTTTTACACAGAGTCTAGAACAATTTCTCATAGCATTGCACCAGGGCACAGGAAGGGGCAGAAACAGGAGTAATAGGGTCAGAGGCAAAAGTAATTAAGACAACAATCACTACTTTAAAAAACAAAAACACCTGACCATTCCATAGAAAATGTTGAACATTCTTGAGATTCTCAGGGTCTAAAATGTGAGATACAGGCAAAGGTCATAGTAAACAGCATTTGATCAATGCATGCCCAGGAGAAGAAATGCAGTGACAACAAGGAAAAAAAAAAAAACCACTCAATTTTTCAGCAAACTCATTTGGTCAAATGATTATTGAAGAGTTAGCTTTGGTGAGCTGGTCATTCACCAAATGGTTTTTGGCATGTTGATGCCAGCTTCCAAGGTGAAAAGGAGAGCCTTCTGACTTGAGCAAAGGAATCACTGAACTCCAAAATCAGTTCAGTGAGGTAAGAAACCATATCTATGTGACATACTGCCTTTTTCTCAGTGCTTAACCCCGGTCCCAACACATACCAGGCACTCAAAAAACATATTTTTTGAATAAATGTTGGAGACTAATAATGAACATAAAATCATCTAAACACAGATCAGGGTCCAGAAAGAGAGCATTAACCTAAGGATGCTGCAACTGATCCTTCTATGTATGAAGGAACCTACTGAAGACTTCTGCACAGCAAAGTAGCATGACTGTAGGAAGGTGCAGGAAGATTAGTCTGTTTGTAGTGACTAGAATATGTTAAAAGTGGAAAAACTACAACCCAAATGTTTCTCAATGGATGAATTAATAAACAAATCGTGGTATACACATACAATGGATTATTATTCAGCCTTAAAAAGAAAGTAGCTTCTGGCACCAACTACAACAGGAAATAATCTGAGCAGAGAAATTCAGAGACAGAAAGTAGAACAGAAGTTTCCAAAAGCTGGAAGGAGGAGAAATGGAGAGTTAGTGTTTAGAGGGTACAGAGTTTCAGTTTAGGAAGATAAAAAAGTTCTGGAGATGGATGATGGTGATGGCTGCAGAGCAATGGGAATATATATAATGCCACTGAACAGTATACTTTAAATTGGTTAAAGTGGTAAATTTAACGTTATCTATATTTTATTTTTTGTGGTCTTTTTGTATTTACTTTTTAATTTATTTTTATTTTGAAGATGTGGGGTACAATTCAGGGTTTGTTATATAAATAAATAGTATGTATATTTTACCATTTAAAAAGCCTGGAATGCAAAGAGAACATGACTAGATTGGAAAATTGCCTTTTTCCACATGACTGGAGCAGAACTTGAAGCATCCAAGAGTAAAGTTAGAGTGGTACTCAGACAGTATGTCATGAAAGACCCCAACAACTCTTGACTATGAGTTTGGACTTGGTACTGATCTTTGAATGATTCTAACTAAAATGTTCATACTCATTACGGGAAGAAAAAAGAGGAGAAACTGATAACAGGATGATTTAAGAGACTGTCATTCATGCATGGTCTGATCCAGGGTCTTAGTAATGGGAATGTAAAGGAAGAAAAGAATTGATATCACAGGCATCATAAAGATGTATAGATAAGTTTTTTGATTGATTGAATGGGAGAAGGGGTTAAGAAAAAAGAAACATCAAAGTTTTTAGCCTGGGGAACTGGAAAGTGATGGTGTCTTTCAGGAAAAAAAAAAAGGTACAGCCAACAGGAGGAAGTGGTTCACAGGTAAAAATGATGACTTCCCTATTTAACATGTTAAGTTGAAGATGACAACAGAAAATCAAAATAGGGAAGTCCAGTAAGCAGCTGGAGAGGCAAAAAAGTGATAAAGTGTACCTAACCAGCAACCAGGCTTGGTGGCTCAACTTGTAATCCCAGCACTTTGGGAGGGCAAGGCGAGTGGATTGCCTGAGCCCAATGGGTTCAAGACCAGCCCGGGCAACTTGGCGAGCCCAAGTCTCTATAATAAATTTAAAAATTAGCTGGGCAAGGCAGGGCACGCCAGTAGTTCCGGCTACTTGGAAGATTAAGGCGGAAGGATCACCTGAGCCCAGCAGGTTGACGCTGGGGTGGCCATGAGAGTGCCACGGCACTCCAGCTTGGGCAATGGAGTGAGACTCCAACTCAAAAAAAAGTGTACCTACCTCAAACTACCAAAGGTAGGCTGGGACAACAGCCTCACCATACAGCAGCTGGTAAATTAATAATAGCCTTCAAGCAAAAACAGCTAGTATGAGTGCAGTAAACAAACTGTCTTCATTGAAAATAATTACTGGCAACCCCTTCGGGTCCCCTCCCACTGTGGGTGCTTTTCTGTTCTCTCAATAAATCCTGCTTTCTCACTTGAAAGAGAGAAAGAGAGAGAGAGAGAAAGAAAATCATTACTAAAACAGAAACAAGTTGTTGAAAAGTTATTAATATATCACTAGCACATCCTTCTGTCTAAAACTAATCATAATTCTATTTAGAGAAAGTCTAATGTCCATCATATCTCTTGAACAATGTCCTGGAATCATATAGCTTGCTGAAATAATTTTTGAGATCTCTAGCCTTGGATGGACAAGTGGAATTAAAAGAGAAAACTTTAGGATCTATAAGATCAAATTCTGAAGTCAGGTTTCTCAATCCAATTTTCTGAATTATTCAACCCGAGGTTGCTTAGTCTAATATCAATATGCATCCATTGTAACAACATAATGTATGAAGGACTGCAGATACCCTATCCTTTGGTGATATTGTCATTCAACACACATGTATTGAGAGACACTACAGATCCAGATGCAAAATTAGAGTACCAGATACCACATATCCCACGCCTTAGGAAATCTGTCTACAAGGGAAAGGAGGGTGGATGAAGCCTTGACCCTGATCTAGTACAGTAATACTCTGATCCAGGTTCCTGGTGTGAGTCTCCTAGTACAAATGCCCATTTATAGTGTTTACCTTAGTTTTTAGAAAGACTTGATCATATCAATCAGTTAATTATAGCAAATATTATATCCAATTGTTACATCCTTGGATACATATATAATTATTATAACTATTATTTTAGATGTATGAAAAGAGTTAGGTGATGGCAGTCATCAAGAAAGGAAAGAATAAGCTATCAAGTTACCAAATATTTTTGAAGTTCCTCTCTACTTGAATATGTAAAATTTGTGATTTGATTAACTCATAACTGACAATTCTACCCAGCCTCTTGAGCTGGAACTTCTGCAACTCTTGCTGTCGATGCTCTTCAATTCAGCATGTGAAAAAGATCGATTCCTTCTGTCAATTAATTATTTCAAGAGTGTACCCTTTTCTCCCTCAAATATCCTGTCAGCGTCTCAAGGATAAGAATCACAACTTACTTTTCTTTTGAGACTTCTGTGAACCTCAAATGGGTCTTAGTAAATATTTGCTTAATCTAGTGAAAATAAATTGTGTCCCTTGAAATCCCATGTCAGTTATGTTATATGGTAAAAACGTTGCCAAATTAGTAATTAAACATGCCGTCCTTGGTTAGCACCAAATGATTCTTCTTTTTGTTGTTTTTTAATATCCAAAGTGTTACTTCTCTTTCTCACAGCCAGTTTCTACAACTTTGGAATTTACAGTATTTTCATATTTCCATAATGACACCTGCTGGTAGGAGAAGAATGGATGAACTGCAGGAATTTTATTCAACTAGCTTTAGCCAGTCATAGTCCAGTCTGAAACAATGAATGTTCCTGAATATACAAAGAGTAAATCTCAATGAGTCCAAATACCCAAGGAGTAAAAATGTGCCAGAATAAGACAGATGCTATTTCAATACTATTTTCAATTTATCCCTATCATCTCTTCCAAAGCGAAATTGCTGCAATTAAGGGTGGTTATTAATAAAAGCCTCAAAATTATGAATTTGCTTCTGTTAAATATTTCACTCCATTTTCAAGCTGGCATTTAAAATATGATGATTCAAGCGATTATCACTGCAAGGAATAAATTCTGGTATTTGATAGCACAGTAGAGAAATTATAATTAATAATAATTTATTGCATATTTTTTAAGTACCTCAAAGAGAAGAACTGCAATATTCCCAACACAAAAAAAATAAATGTTTGAGATGACGGATATCTCAATTCTCCTGATTTGATCTTCACACGTTGTATACACATATCAAAATATCACATGTGCCCCCCAAAAATATGTACAACTATTACATGTCAATTTAAAAATGTTTATAAAGAGATTATCATTCTCTGAAACTCTTTCTGTTTCAGGTCTGAGTGGCCCAGAAGACAATGAATATTTGTCTCAGTGGTAACCTACACATTGTCTTGATCTTGGGGAGGATGCAAAGAGAAGCAGCAAGGCCCGCCACTCTGGAAACACTACTGGAAGTTAACATGAGCCCTAGGTTTCCTGCACTATCCAAACAAGAGACGTGGCTGTTGAGTTCACCTATTCTACACAGTAAGGTTCAAGGACAGGATCATGCCTGCCCTTACATCCTCGGTGTTCAGCACACTACCTGACACACAGTAGGAATTGATGTATATTTTTAAAGAAATAGGTGTGTGCGTGTGTGTGTGTGTGTTTGTGCACGCACATGTGTGTATGTGTGTTGGCGTGTCGATCAAATAGGCTTGACCCTGGGAAGACCTTGTCCAGACACCAAGATGCTAATTAGATTAGGTATATGTATTTGACTCAATAGTTTAAAAAGCAGAAAAATTCACCAAGACAGCCCCAAATAAAATATGGATAAGCTATATGCACACAGGTTTTTTTTTTTATATACAGTTAGGTAAACATACAACTCATTATGACACTGATTACACAAACTCTTTCTTATTTAATACATAATCCCTCTTCATGAGAAATCAGTCATGTGTACTAGTGACAGGGGTCTCAGAACAATTTTTCTTTCTGTCAGCAAGTTTAGTGTCCATACCAGCCTTCACTCAGCTGACAGTTGACTTGTGACGGTTTTGTCTTTACAAGCATGTGAATACTCCTACTTCCCTGGACTTGCTTCAGCTTGATTTCTTTCACTCAGAAAGGGAACAGCATATAAGCAAAGTGTGAGAAGTAGACTGTTTCTGATTCCCTATTCCAAAAATACTCCTCTTTCTCCAAGACAGCAGAGCAAGGGGCATAATTAGCATACTATTAATCAACAGCTGCAATTTGCTTTTCAAAAGGAAAACCCTTTGGGCGCTTTAAATGGCTTTCTTTTTACTCCCACTGAATGTAGGTTATAAATCAATTCAATAACTACTACAAATGCCTACTAAGTGCTAGCCCTGTTAGGCACTGAAAAAAACAGTCTTGGGTCTTGCCCTCAAAGAAAGAGGTCATAGTCCAGTGTCACAGGCATTAACTTAGCCTGCTATGAGGACTAAATCATACCCTGACAGCAAGTCAGTACTTAGCTAGCTTGGTGTTTCTGGCTCCCATCCTCACCTCACAGAGGCTATCTCTGTGTTCATGTGGCTGAGGCACAGATATTGGAAAGGATATGCTATTCTGGGGTGCCATGGCTCATTAGGACACTCTGAGAATGGCAAACCTCAGTTTCCAGATTCCTGCATTTCCAGGAAATTCAGCACCTGACCCGAGGCTTTGCTCATCAATACTTTTATTGAAAAATGAAGCTGTGTAGAAAAAAAATGCAGGGATTCTGAATAAAGTAATCCTGGGGCCATATCAAATGAAAGTGAGTGTGAGTGTGAGTGTGAGTGTGTGTGTGTGTGTGTGTGTGTGTGTAGTCGCAGACACACTGAATTGAATACTTTCAGTCCAATATTCTACACAGTAGATGAAAGCACGTCATTCTTGGCTTTCTACCTAGAGAAAATCCCATTGTGATTCATTTTGTCTAGGGCTTATTAAAGACAAGAATCACAGGGGAAACCCCAACTTTATTCCTAACACCCTTATATCAAAATTAATTTTGAAAAGAGAATGTATTTCCTCATCTCATTCCCTGACCTAAGGTAAACCCATAAACTATCAGAGAGAGAAATAATAAATAATATTATTGAGTGCTTATCACATGCCAAGCACTACATTAAGTTCCTTTAAGTCTCACGACAATTCTGTAAAGAATTATCATCCAAACTTTACAGTTGAGGAAAACTAAAGTCCAGAGAAGCTGAGAAATTTGCTGAAGGCACATAGTCCATAAGTAGCAGAATCAGGCCTCCTCTGTCCATTACAGTATGCTGCTTCCTTACCACATGTCAGATTACTATGAATACGTCCACATGAGAGAGGAGCTATGGAACAGAGCAGATCCAGTTTTTTGTTTATTTTCAAGTTGGGGTTTCAATCTGTCACCCAGACTAGAGTACAGTGGCATGGTAACAGCAATCATGGCTCATGGCAGCCTTGACTTCCTGGGTTCAGGCAATCCTTCCACCTCAGCATGCCGAGTACCTGGGACTACGGATGCGCACCACCACACCCTGTTAATTTTTATAGAGATGAGGTTTCACTACATGACTCAAGCTAGTCTTGAACTCCTGAACTTAAGCAATCTGCCCACCTCAGCCTCTCAAAGTGCTGACATTACAGGCATGAGCCACTGGGCCCAGCTGCAGATCTGGGTTTTATGAGACCTAAAGCTTATACAAATTTTGTATCCCTCTTTAGGAGAAAAAAAATACAAAATTAGATACCAAAAAAAGAATATTTATTAAGCATGAGTACAGAAATCACAAGAATAACAAATTTTTTAAAAACTAATAAATTCCACAAATGTTTTCTTTCAATTTACACTTTTGGCTTTCAATAGAGATATATTCTCCCTGTCATATCTGAATTTTGATATGAATAATAATTATTTTAAAAAGAAATTAACCTGAAATTAAGGCATGCACAAGAACAATTTAAATGTTCCTACACTGCACTAAGCTATGTAATTGAGTCGCTGAACTCCTCTTATAGTATATAATGTGACTTATTGATGAATAGGTGTGAGAATTTGTTATGAAACACTTGTTTTTTGAACCATTTATCTTGCATTCTTGGCAATTTTGAACATCCTTTCCTCTGAAAACACCAGGCTTTACCAAGACAAGATACAACAGATATAAAATAGGATGAAGAAAATTTGCATCTTCTCACAGACATTTTTGCTGTATGCCGTCAAACTTGTGTGCTACAAACACAAGAATTCTGATAAAATCTATTTCATGGCATTCTTATGAAAATATACATATTTCTATACATATAAAATATGCAATATATATTTTCTATATTTAATATGTATGTTCTATATATAACATATTATAGATGATAGATAGATAGATGATTTTTAGAAAATAAGTTTATAGTTGTACACTTGGCATCATTGAACACATTCCAGACAGGAGAGAATATATTTGGCTCGGCATCAATTGTTCACCTCACAATTGTTCACCTCACACTGCTGAAAGTAAGTCTTTGCTACAATTGAGCTTCTCAAGACTTGTTTCCAACCTCATTTTTTTCCACTACTCCTGTATTACCAGAGATAAGTGCTGTAGGACTGGCTGCTAGCCTTAGGACCTCACCTTCGTTCCCTATCCATGCTGGGTGAGTCGTTCAGTGGGTGGTAGGAATATTTCTAGAAGCCATTCCTCAGCCAGATGACCACAAAAGAAAGGCAAACTACATTAAAATATCCCACAAAATGAAAAATTACCTATTTGGTAAAATATACAGTAGTTGGGTGATGGGTACACGTGAAGCCCAGACTTTATTTATAACCACTATACAATCCATCTATGTAACCAAAAATCACTTGTACCCCTAATGCTATTGAAATAAAATACTTTTTAAAATAAAAATAAAATATTCCACTCAACTACATGTATACCCAATTCAACTTCCTCTAACGAGTTCGAAAGCATGCCTATCACTCAGATGCCAGCTGAGGGGAACTGTGATGGTAAGGTAGTCACAGCAGGAAAACGTGATCTTCAGTGACTGATTTAAAGCACGATATTTTTGCAAAATGTAGAAACACACATGACCTTTCAACATATTGCTAGCACCCCTAGCAGAGCCTTCATTGGACTGCCTGAGACTGGCTGCTGGCATAGGGTAGGAATATTATAGGAAAACAAAGTTGGAAGAGAAACAATCCAAGGACCAAGAGGACATTCGATGGGTCTAATAAGGTCTCTGGATGCTCCTATATAGGAGACATCAGACAAGACTTGGTTCAAAGCAGTCACTATATAAGGAAAGGACAGTAAAGGCCTGTCAATCATCTATGTTTCAATTATTTTAACAAACCACAGTCAACTAATTTGGCTGAAAATCTCCTACAAATGTCATCTCCACAATCCACTCTAAAAGAACTTGAGGCTGACACAGTACAGTTCAATAATTAAGATTAGCCTTTTGGCTTTCTTCCCCATCGGGTTGGTAGTTTCATATCTTGCACACATGCTTACGGCGGGCCATTTTGTAGAAAGGCTAGCAGTATTATTGTCCCATGTATTATTTTTAAGAGCCTAATATAGACTGGAAGGTTATTGTTGTTTTCCCCCTCCTCCTTTGTCAGTTCATCAAAGCTTAAATGTCTAGTTTCAGGGAAGGCAAATTGGTTTTCTTCAAGGGCTGAAAAAATAAATATGATCCCTCACAAAAAGACAGTGTGAGGTCCCTTTATTCTATTGCTTATTGCCTGTAGAGTCGATCCCTTCAAAGGGAAATATCCATTAATTTCAGCTCCAAAGGACACACAAAATTGACCCCACAGGATTTTAGTCCTTCATGTATATGCCTTATATAAACAACTGCCTCTTTGCCCTCCTGTTGCTACCTGAATTGGGTGGGATGGGCCAGGGAGCTTGAGAATGCCTCTCTTTCCAGACACAGTTACTCTGTAAACAGATCCTTCCATCTTGCAGCCCAAGAAAGAAGCCCTCTCTTAATTCCTAAACTGAAATGCATAACACGGGCTTTTCTATCAGCTGTGAGGTTGAAAACAAACAAAAAAACCTTCTTCCCATGCTTGCTTAGGACTCTGAACCAAAATTGCATCACCAATTATCTTACCATAATGCTGGTTCATAAAAGAAAGGAAATGAACAAAATGCTAAGAACTTTCATACATGCTTTATGCATACCCTTTTGAAGTAAACACTATTACCCATATTTATCCATAGATAAAGAAACTGAGGCTCAGAGAAATTAAGACATTTTCCCCAAGATCTTGCAGCTATGAAGGGGTAGGATTGGTATTCAAACAGAAGACATAACAGCTTTGTCATAGTACCTACAGCAGAAAGAGGAGAGGCCTGCGGACTTTGGGGTTAGTTCCTGGATCTGCACATAACAGCAGTGTGACCTGAAACAGATGATTGTGTCCCTTTCCTCATTATCAAAACAGGGGTAAAATGAACACCTCCCTCAGAGGTATTGCAAAGACTGAATGAGTCATGGACGTAAGTCTAGCACTTAAAAGATGCTCAAGAATTTTTATTACTTTCCCTTCCTTTCAAGCTCGTTGGAGATAGAGGCCACATTTTTTTTTTCTTGTCTTGTACACCCAGCCCTTAGCAAATATTTGTGGAAAAGAACTCTGCCACGTCCAGTGCTTTTTGGTGACAGCTGACATGGAGTTTTCAAAGCAACACTGACATCCTTATGCCCACAACATTAAAATTCTCATTTCAACCGATCGATTGGATAAAATATTCCACATGACAATGTAAATGAAGTAGGAAATGGATGGGAGAAGTACTTTATAGTTTATTAAACCATCAGTTCCAGCAGCTCTTGTGTATTTAAAAAAATGTATGCCAGTGGGATGTAAGCAAAACAATAATCAAGTTATCAAACAAATGTGCTGAACAGCATTATAGGTCTGCAAGAGGCATGAATGGTGAGTGAGCCAGGATTACATCTGACCCAATAGGGTGGCCCAGTGAGGCCCGGGTTCTAGGGCACCAGACTAACTGCTAGGACACTAACTCAAGCATGCAAAGGCTGAAGTCAACTTCCAGTCTTAAATGAAAGCAACACTAATATAAGAAATAGGATTGGGGGTTGGGCATAGTGGATCACATCTGTAACCTCAGCACTTTGGAAGGCCAGGGCAGGAGGATTGCTTGAGCCCAGAAGCTTGAGACCAGACTGGGCAATATAACTAGACTTCATCTTTATAATAAATCAAAAAAATGAGTCAGGCGTGTGGTGTGTGCCTGTCACCCCAGCTACTCGGGAAGCTGAGAAGGAAGGATCACTTGAGCCCAAGAGTTTGAGGCTATGATGAGCCATGATTGTGCCACTGCATAATAGCCTGGAAAACAGAGTGAGATTCTGACTAAATAAATAAATAAATAAAATAGAATTTGGCCTACAAATCTGTGTTTTAACAAGAACTAGTCCACTTCTCTCTATTTCCACTGTGACCATCTTAGTCTAAGGCATCATTATCTCTAGGCTGGAATTTTGAGATAGCTTCTCTATCTGATCTCCTGCTCCTTGACCCTTTTCACCCCATTCTCACTCTGCACACAGAGAGAGCTTTTAAAAACACAAATCAAGCCCGGTGCAGTGGCTCACACCTGTAATTCCAGCGCTTTGGGAGGCTGAAGCAAGTAGATTGCCTGAACCCAGGAGTTCTCGTCTCTATAATAAATCAAGAAATTAAGCCGGGCTCGGTGGCTCAGCCTGTAATCCTGCGCCTTTGGGAGGCTGAGGTGAGTGGATTGCCTGAGACCACGGGTTTGAGACCCGCCTGGGCAGCAAGACCTCATCTCTACAATAAATCAAAAAATCAGCCAGGCGTGGTAGCGTGCGCCTGTAATTCTAGCTACTCGGAAGGCTGAGGCGGAAGGATCGCCGGAGCCCAGCAGGCGAGGCTGCGGTGGCCGGGAGCGGCCACTGCACTCCAGTCTGGGCGACAGAGTAAGACTCCAACTCAAAATTAATTAATTAATTAATTAATTAATTAATTAACCGGGCATGGTGGTGCGTACCTGTAATCCCAGTTACTTAGAAGACTGGGGTGGAAGGATCACTTGAACCCAGGAGGTTGAGGCTGCAGCAGTCGTAAATGTGCCACTGCACTTCAATCTGGGTGACAGAGTGATACTCCGACTCAAAAAAATTAAAAAATAATACCATGCTGATCTCCTGGCCTCCCACAGTTCTTATACTCAAAACCAAATTTTTCATTATGATCTGGAAGGCCTAATGGAATCTGGTGTTGGCATATCTCCTTCTTCAGTGAGTACATGAGAGACATATGGCAATGCACCACCTCTCTTGGATGAAACCCAGAATGTCTTGCATAAGAAAGGTAACTGCTACTACTCTCATTTAACCTTTTAGAAATGTCTTGAGTGTACCAGACTGTATACAAAAGGCAAAGATAATTCAACCTCCACATTTCAAGAGCGATATTTCAGAAGGTAATTTCCCAAACATGGAAGGAAGAGAAGGGTCTTGCTTGCATTCTTATTTCATTGTCTTTTTACTTGTTCAGACTTAAACAGAGACAGTAGTGTGCAGACAGTCATGAACAGCTGTGAGAAATAAGTCAGGCTAGGAAAAACTAGATGCACTGCTAGAAGGAAGGGAGAGAGAACATCAGTAAAAGACAAGGAGGCAGGAAGAAGCAATGAGAAGGAATGGGGGAATTCATACATGGTTCTCTGCCTCTTCCCGCTTGTGACAGCTATTTGACAGGGACTCATCTGAAAAAAAGAACAAAAAACAAAAATCAAGGTGAGTCTTTGGGGCTTGGACAGATCTATAGCTATCTAGGAGTAGACTTTAGTAGCTAGGAGAGTGCATATGTACACTAAGCTCTCTGGATGGATGGATGAACAGGAGGTAAGAGTTACAGTTTAATATTCTACCACTATGGCTTTCATTCACCTCCATTTCTGAAAATAATTTTTCCATCAGTCTCCAAATTTCCATAGACAGTCAGGGTACAAGAGTAACATTTCTTCCATTCTCCCTACATCTTTTTTTTTTTACAGGGTTTTGGAGTCATCCACCACTGAAGTAAAAGCAGCAGATTGTAGGTATTCTAGGTCTTTAAATAACTCCACTGTTCCTTCCCTTCTCTTAACTACTAAGGCATTGTCTGTATCATATACCATCTTTTTTCATTATTTAACTGGTTCAGATGGCTTGTCTCTCTTAATAAAGGATAAGTTATTTAAGAGTAGAAACCATGTATTTCCTCTTTCATTTGCACTCCCCACGGTACTCAGCACAGCATCAGAAACGTAGCAAACACTCAAGCAAAACTTCCCACCCTAAATATGATCCAGGGCTTTATCGGATTGTCATTTTATTTATTTTTTCATTTTGAAACTTATCTTTACTGCCCCTCCAAAAATTCTCTCTCAAGGACATGACAATTTGTAGCCTGACATTAAGAAAGAAACTGAGAAAGAATCACAATTAAAATGTCAACAGTAATTTCATAAATGAACACACTCTACTTCCTCATCTGGTTAGCTGGTCTGCCACACCAAAAAACATCCTGATACCCCATAATGTGAGCAGCACTAAGAATAGTTCGTCCCGTTGCCATGTAAACAATGAGGAGCTAGCCCATCAATAGATGTGCTGGAAATACTGATCCAATTCTAAAAATATCATTTCCTTTTCTCTTCAAGAAACAATTTTCCAGGTTAATACAAATATACAAGGAGAAGTACTGAAGTTCATCAAGACTGCCTGGAACTCTTGTAGCTGGATGTCTTAAGGTTTTCTCACACTTTGAGAACTAGACTGAGCTGTCACTGTCATTGCTGACTTACTAAACCCTCAAAAATGCAACAGAGTCTAAGACTGCAATGACCACAACTTCTTCCTAGAGCCATGGTAAAAATCATTAAATGAGAGAATTCTTTCCCCTAAGTCTGGACTTGGCCTCAGAACATCTCCTGACTCCCAAACACTCCCAAGTAGCCACAGTCAAGCAGAATGAAGACCTGAGGTGAAGCCTTTTCCCCAAACCTCAGCTAAGGCCATCTGATCACCCATGAAGAGCTACTGTGAGAACCAAACACAAATGAAATAGGTGACATTTGCCTTCAGTGACTTTTAAGTCCTCTTAACAGAAGTTATTCCCATTGTTTCTATCCTCCCTATTGCCAAAAAAATCTACAACATGCATGTTAAGTCAAATGTTAAAGTTTTATGTTGTGTGCCCATTCTCAACATACCTCCCACAGATGTATTATATTTTCAAGACCTTTCTTTCTCCAACCTGTTTCTCTGTTGACACCTGGAGGTCTATTGTCTTATTTCCCTTTTTTCTTAGTTCCATAGATAACTGCTTAGTTAGCCTGACAAACTCACCTAAACTAGTATGTTTATGCTCCACAGGAAAATATTTGCATTTTAGCGACACTGATGGGGGAAATTTCAGACCTTAATGTTAATTGACTAGGAGAGAGATTTAGGGACCTAAAAGAAACTGATCCCAGTCATAACTCCTTGATTTTCAACAACTCTTTTTCAACCAGTCACTGCCCTGGGTCTTTTCTAGATCCTTTTCAGCAAACCAATTTAAACTTAACTGCCATATAGCACCTAAAAATTCCCCAGAAAAGCTAAGGTAGTTGAAAAAAAGAAATACCTGATTTCTGTGGGCACATGCTAAGTGGAAAAGTTTCCTTCCCCCCCCCAAAAAAAATTCTACCTTTGCAAGTGTTAACCTGGTACCTTCCAAAAGCTGAATAAATTAGCTATCCAATACCACTTATGGTAAGTGGCTTAATGTTTTCACCAGATATGAATAGGCCCAGACAACAAGGAGTGGGTGGAGATGAGTGTGTATTTTTATTTCTTTCTTGAGCCCTATTCTCTGTGGACTGGTTGTTTCTAAAACTACATTTTAGAAAAGCTTTAACTGCATGAGTAATTTTTGTTTTGTGGTACATTATTATTCACTTTCAATAATGCAACTCAAAAACGACTTACAGGATTACAAGAGTGTAGTATAAAATTTCTAATACAATTCAATGACCCTTAAGTAAAAACATGAACACCATCAACTACAGTTATCCTGTGCAATGGCAGAAAACTGTCAGGCTCAATTATGTGAAAATGCAAGAGAACTGTTTAGACAAGCCCCTCACCAAGTCTTTCCATTGTTCATACAACAGAGGAGGCTTAAGATCAAAACTTTAATAACATTAAATCAGTTTTATAATTATAAAATATGTTTTCAAGTTAGTTCAACATAGCATTTCTGTCCTAGTACATATATTAAGATAACATTACAATAGTTATTCCCAAGAGGCAGAGCATGGAACCACTTGCCAATCAAAATTTGTACATTCCAGGTGAAGCTAGACAAAATTCTTGATGCAAATTTACTCCTGAAGGTGATTTCAGAATGCAATATATTCCAGACATACCACCCCAGACCCAGTTGGTGAGCCCTGTTTTATAAGATGCAGTCCAGTTCCTCAGATACTTGTTCAATTGAGGTTTCAGAAGGCTATTATATTAACAATGGAGACCTAGGAAGTGTGCAAAGAAACAGTTGATGAAGAAATGAGGAAAAGAGGAATTCTTGAATACATTAAAGATCTCCAATAAATGCAGAAAATTCACATCTCACCATATCTCACTTTCCTCAAAAATGTTCTTACTACTCTGCTTGTTAATTCTCCTTAAGACGATTTCACTTTTTGAAATGTCTTAAGGCATTTGTTCTCCCAGCAATGAATTAAATGTTAGTTAAGCATCTGTACATCTATACCATTTAGATATAGCATGTATTTTTTTTCCTGGTTCATAAATTTCATAAAATGCAAAAATTTTATAATCTTGTCAGCAATAAATCATCAGGAGACAAAGATAAAGCGCGCACATGCACACACACACACACACACACACACACACACACACACACAAACGAGCTTTGTGTTTTAGTTAAAATCACATTCTGCTTCACAGCCTAACCAAATTTCATAACAAAGATTTCCCTCAGCTGGTGTCTCAAATGCTTTATTTTTCAAATATGATTGATTTGACTACTATCACCGTGGGTTGGAAATGTTTTTTTTCCTGTTGGTCCCTGTCATGATCTCCTCTGGATATAGTTCAATTAGATGCCTTCTCACTTTTTCACAAGCCTGTTTTGTAAAAGTTTGGGGAAACTTTTAAAAAGAATCTATAAAACTTTTTCACTGTCAATAGAAAAAAAAAATGGATTGCTCGAGCCAGACACGGCTCCCTGGAGAGCTAACCTTTTGATCCTGGAATCCTTTCATGCACTTAAGTCTTCACTAGAGTCAATGGGAGTGTTGTGTATGCAAGGACAGCAGGATCAAGTTCAGTCTCTTCTTTCGTAATCTGTAGCCAAGTGGGGTAGCCAGCTGAATCTGGTTTAGTTAAAAAAAAAAAAAAAATCTTTCCTGATGCTTTGAAGTTTTTTGGGCAGTGTAATAATATCAGGATTTGTAGGAGGTTCTTTTGCATAATCCCTAGTAAGATATTCTTATGACTTCAAAAAGTTAGTGGGATAAGACCAGCAAGAACCTCCAGTGTGCATATGAAATATTTTTTAAAGTTCTGTGTAGAAATGACTCAACATGCACTTCAGGAAGATGTATAATTGTAAGTCTGTGTGTCCAGGCAGGAATGCACCTAAAACTATTCTTGACTGATGAATGTCTACCCTTATCTTTAAAAGAAAGAGATATAACATAACATCCCTCAAAAAAAGAGTCTCCACAGAAAGTAGAATGGTGGTTGTTAGGAATGGGGGGAGGGGTGTGGGGAGTTAGTGTTTGATGGGTTCAGTTTCATTTTTGCAAGATGAAAAGAGTTTCTGGAGATGGATGATGGTGACAGTTGCACAACAATGTGAATGTGCTGAATGTCACCAAAACTCTACACTAAAAAATAGTTAAAATGGTAAATGTTATGTTATATATATTTTCCCACAATTTTTTTTATTTTTTATTTTAAAGATGTGGGGTACAATTCAGGGTTAGGCATATAAATGCTCATTATTCAGGTTCCCTTGTTGATAAGCTGTATACCACTTTTAAACTGTTTTAAAAAATAAGTTTTTTAGATGTCTCCGAAAGCTTACACTATTTAGAATCAGGAACATTAGAACTCTGTTAATTGGACAATTCCTGCGTGATTTGCCTTCAATTGTTCATGTTTTTCTTTTAAGTGAGTACAGAATGCTCTAATGACAACAAAGCAGCTTGCTGGAGGATTCTACTATGTGTGTGGATTAAGTATCTCTGTGATTAATAGAACTACTTGAATCACAACAAGTCATTCCTTTAGAATCTTTATCACCCTAACCCCACAAATACTCACTGATGAGGATTTTTTTTTTCAGGCAAGGCCAAAGGTTGACCAAGGTGATTCTGCACCCCAAGTGGAAAGGGGGCTGATAAGAGAGGAGTGCCACGCAGGACAGAAGCCACAACATCTTTCCACTGGAAGCCAGTTCACTTTATTATCACCAAGAAATGGAGGTTCATTTTCTGGCATTTTAGCCTGAGCATTAAAAATGTAAATTAACACCACTGACCATAACCTACTGTTTTTAGAAACAAGCATTTTATTATCACCTTGTAGAAGATTACTAAAACCCCTGTTCTAATATAATTATATTAATATGACTTATTCATACTAGGAATTCAGCATCAAGGGTAGAAGCAACTTGGGGGGAAAAAAGGCCTCACTAAATAAGTGATGGTCCTACCACTAAATATAGGGTTCAAAATGACTTTCTGATCAAATACACACACACACACACACACACACACACACACACACACACACACACACGTACATTTCAGTAGCAAGATGAAGCAAAAGCAAACAGAAAAAAGATGAACATTGTACTTAGTCGTTGCAAATGAAGTGTGTCATTTTAATGTATATAAATAACTGACTTTTTTCCACTTTTTGGTATCCAGATGTTGGACAATCTAATCTTTGCTTCCAAATGACTATTACCTTTTTAAAAAATCTCTTGGCCAGGTGCAGTAGCTCACGCCTGTAATACCAGCACTTTAGGAGACCAAGGTGGTTGCTTGAGTCCAGGAATTCAAGACCAGCCTGGGCAACATAGCAAGAGTTCACCTCTACAAAAAAATCAAAAACATTAACTGGGCATGGTGGTGCATGCCTGTAGTCCCTGCTACTCAGGAGACTGAGGTGGAAGGATTACTTGAGCCCAGGAGGTCGAAGCTGTGGTGAGCTGTAATTGTACCACTGCACTCCAGTATGGGCAACAGAGTCCTTAAATTTAAAAAGTAAAAATAAATTAAAAAATAAAAAACAAACCTCATAAAACATTAGTAGTGGTCCTCAGACAAAAAAACATTGAACTAAGAGGTAAAAACCTCCAAATTATCTTATTTGCTATCTCTAACAGAATGATGGGTCCACAAGCTCATTTATCAAAATACCCAACTAGAAGACGTATTTTTCCCTGTTTAGGGGCATACTCTAGAGTTATAAAAGTAAATTACTTCATTAAGATGAAATATGTCTCTACTGTTTCAAGAGAAGACCACTGGACAAAGAACAAGCAACACAAAAAAGAAATACGTAATAGTCAATAAATATACAAAGAGATGCTCAGCCTTGTTAGTAAAGTAAATAATGCAAGTAAAACTGGTACAGCAATTTTTCTACTTGAATGGCAGATTCTAGAAGGTTGACAACAATGTGGGCATAGAGGAGAATGTGTGGACACAGGTACCATTGTGTATTGTTGATGATCGTGTAAATTTGTACAACTTGAGCAAAATTTAGCAACTCGGTGAGTTTATCAACATCAAACTGTTAAATGTTTCTACCTTTGGACCCAACTTTTTTTTTCCATTTTGATTTTAGATTCAGGGGGTACAAGCACATAAATTTGTTATATGGACATATTGTGTAGTGGTGAGGATTGGGTCTCAGGTGGCCCAGTCCCTTGATAGTGAACACTGTACCAAACAGGTCATTTCTGGACCCTAAACTCCCTCCCTACCTTCCCCCTTATTGGTGGGATCCAACTTTTTAGAGGTTGCCCTTAAACAGAAAAGTGTACATGTGAACAAAGATAGATGCAAAAGGATGTTCATTGCAGTATGACCTATAAGAGTGAAAAATAGAAAATAAACTATGTCCACTAATAAAAGTTTGGTTAAAAATTTGGTATTGCTAATTCATTCAACCATTAACCAATGACCTACTGAGTGTCAGGGAGTATTCTCCGTTGCCCAGGCTGGGGTGCAGTGGCACATTCACAGCTCACTGCAACCTTGACCTCTTGGGCTCAAGCAATCCTCCCATCTCAGCCTCCTGAGTAGCTGAGCCTACAGTTGTGCACCATCATGTCCAGCTAATTTTTATATTTTTTGTAGAGATGGGATCTTGCTATGTTGGTCTCAACCTCCCAAGGTGCTGAGATTACAAGCGTGAGTCACCACACATGGCATTGCCAGGCAGTTTTCTATACAGTATACATAATGTATCCATTGAAATAATGATGTAGATCTATAGTTATTATGCAAAAGGTTACAAAACGATTTGTATAGCATTATCTCGTTTATGTAGGAGGGTGATATATTCACTTATATAGAGAATTATATGTGAGTATATATGCACTGAATCATCTGTAAAGATCATCACCAATATGTTGTCATATCATCAGTGGTTATCTTCCAGATTGTTGTTAATCTTTGTTTTATACTTTCCCATACTATGTGAATAGTCTTACAATAAAGCTATATCACTTTTATAATCTAAAAATATTAGGAGTAAATGTATTTTGAAGGAAAAAAGGAGAACCCTTGGTACAATGTAATCATACTAATATGCAGAATTCGCGACCCGCCTGGGCAACTTGGCGAGACCTCATCTCTACAATAAATCAAAAATGAGCTGGGCGTGGTAGCGTGTGCCTGTAGTTCCAGCTACGTGGAAGGCTGAGGTGGAAGGATCGCCGGAGCCCAGCAGGTCGAGGCTGCGGTGGCCGAGAGCGGCCACTGCACTCCAGTCTGGGCGACAGAGTGAGACTCCAACTCAAAAAAATAAAATTAAAAAATAAAAATTAAAAAATTAAAATATGCAGAAGAAAATACCAGACAGCCACAGGATTCCAGAAATCCAGCTGCGGTTCTAAGAAGTAAGATGTAAAAGCAGATGCTTGCCCACACGATGAGGTAAACAGAGATGAAGCACAATTGCTCCAAAGAACTCAAGGCACAACGCAGCTGAATGTGCTCTCCTAAACTAGAAATCCAGGCCAGCAAAGTCCCCCAAGGCTGCAGGGGCTAAAAACTAATAACAATAAACATATTCTACACAAGGATTTTATATAACTTGGATGTTGTTTGCATTGAAATGTTGGTCCTTTAACAGTTTATAATGTTCCTTTCTACTGTATATATTATTCCTTTGTCCTTAAAAATAATTTTCCATGCACCCTCCCCATCCTCTTAATCCTACAAGACAGATTTCAGTCTGAGCAGGTGGGGAATGCGTATCTTGGTTTAAGGGCTAAAATACACTTGGCTTTACATGATTTATGATTATCTTAGCCAAAGCATCAAGTGCATATCACTAGCAGTGTCGTCATGCACATATATTTCCTTATTCTGTCATAATAAGTAGAATCAACAAGATGCACGTCATAAAGATAGATTGGGAAACCATAACACAGGGATAGACCAGAACTCCTGCTAAAAATTCTCCCACGAATCTGACGAATCTGAATACATGAATAGCTGGCTCAGCATGAGCAACAGTACAAACACATACAACTACATCAGATCTTTTCTCTGCTAGAAATGAACATTCACAGATTCTCGTGGTAAATGCTTGCAGCAATTACTTAAAAATCTAGGTTTCTATTGTGAGAGGAGTACTAGGTATTCAACTTTGGATTTTTTTTTTTTAGTTTTTGTTATGCTGTTGTTTACCCTTACTGGGTTACTTTACATTTTTCTGCCTTGTTCTGTCTATGCATATAAAACGGCAGTTTTCTGAAGTCCATATAAATTTCTGCTCTGGGTCTTAAGATGGAATCAAATCCCAGCAGTAAGCAAACACCTTGCTTTCACGCTTTTTACGATAAAAATTGAAAACGAAACTTGAAGACATTTGGTTCAGTCAAACAGAATCAACAAAGCAAGTATTGTAGTCTAGTGTCTTTTATTAGGCCAACACTCAGCTCTCTTGACTACACAGAAGTCTTAAGAATGAGTGTTCGCATATACAGGCATCTAACTCTACCATGGACCCATAAAATGCAAAAAACTATTTCAAAAATTATTTCCAGGAATCAGGATAACCTGCCAGTGTATTTTTAAAACCTGAGAAAAATATTCTGTGGCATATGACTTTTCTGATTAGAGAAAGGGCACACACAGACCAAACCCACACTTGTGGCTGACCAAACCATACTTCATACTACTATGTTTAGTGAATCCAGAAAACTTGTTGACTTGAGTTGAACACGATCTGTGCCAAGTTCTCTCTGGCTTCTCAACTTTACCTCCCCATTTGTTATAGTCTTTTTTTAGCGTTTGTTTTTTATTATTTGTACATATTCATGAGGTACAAGTTCAGTTTTGTTCCACTGGTATATTGCTTTGTGGTGAAGACAGGGCCTTCAGTGCATCTATCACTGGAGCACCGTACATTGAACTCCCCATACACTTGTTATACTCTTCAGACGAAAAACTCCAACCTTGGCCGGGTATGGTGGCTCACCCAGCACTTTGAGAGGCCAAGGTGAGAGGATTGCCTGAGCCCACGGGTTTGAGACCAGCCTGGGCAACTTGGTGAGACCTCATCTCTACAATAAATCAAAATAGTAGCCAGGCGTGGTGGTGCTTGCCTGTAGTTCCAGCTACTTGGAAGACTGAGGCAGAAGGATCACCTGAGCATGGCAGGTGGAGTCTGCAGTGGCCATGAACAGCATACCACTGCACTACAGCCTGGGTAATGAAGTGAGACACCTACTCAAAAAAAAAAAAAAAAAAGAAAAACTCCAACCTCAAGGATTCTGACAATGTTCCTAAGAATAAGTCAGGGTGTATAGATCTGAATATCTCTCAAGAACAAAAAGAGTAAGAATATCAAAGTGACTCTTGAATTTTTCAGATATTCACCATGTTAGTATGAATAGGTCTGGCAACCTCCACTGGGAAGGGAATGGTAACAGTTCAGGTTTCTGAGTTTTACATTAATAGCTCAAAGTTAGACTGTGGACTGGGAGATTGAGCACAAGTTCTCTCCTTTCCTTGCTGAAGCACTTCCTCACTGTAGTTGCTTCTTTAACAATCTTTGTGAATAAAGCACTAAAAGAAATGATTTAAAAAGTAAGAACGCACCATGCTCATTATTGTGATACTTTCATTTTCTTTAATGACATTTTTGTAAAATGATTTCAAGAGTAAGGTTTAAAACATAGTTTTAATCTCAAACCTTCTTAAAATAGTTGAAAGATAAATCTGTAGGCTAAAAACTGCAGTAGTGTAATCTTTCATCCTAACTGCTGAGGAAAAAAAGGTTTACATTTGGTTTTGTGTGTATGTGTGGGCTCATAATCAATGATTAGTACTGAATCAATCCCTTTTTGTGTTTTTCTTACAATAATCATGTTTGAAATAATCAAGAATATTTCATTAAATGCTATTCAAATTTTTAGTACTTAAAACTGAGTAAATAATTTAAAACTTCTGTGCACACAGGAAACAAAGAGTGAAAAGGCAACCTGAGAATAAGAGAATTTGCAAATTATATATTTGATAAGGGGTTAATATCCAGAATATACAAGGAAGTTGCACAAATTAACAACAACAACAAAAAAAAACAAATAACCTGATTTAAAAATGGACAAAAAACTTAAATAGACATTTCTCCAAAATGGATATATAAATGACCAACAAGTACATAAAAAGATGCTCAACATCACTAATTATAAGAGAAATGCAAATCAAAACCACAACATGATATTACTTCACACCTATTATAAGAGTCACTATCAAAAGAACAGTAACTATCAAGTACTACTGAGGACGGAAAGAAGCTGGAACCCTTGTGCACTGTTGGTGGGAATGTAAAATGGTGCAGGCATTATGGAAACCAGTATGGCAGTTCCTCAAAAAATTAAAAACAGAACAACCATATGATCTAGCAATCCCACTACTGAACATATATCCAAAAGAAATGAAATCAGTATGTCAACGAGATATCTGCACTCTTGTGTTCACTGCAGCATTATTCACAATAGCCAAGAGGTAAGAGCAACACAAATGTCCATTTGACAGATGAAAATGTAGCCATCAATACAAATTGGGCTTACTCTGTTGATAATGAAATGTCAAATTACCTTGTAGATATAACAGAGCCAAAAACTACAAGTCACGTAGTTTTATTTTTTTATTTTTTATTTTTTGAGTTGGAGTCTCACTCTGTCACCCAGACTGGAGTATAGTGGCTGCTCCCGGCCACCGCAGGCTTGACCTGCTGGACTCCGGTGATCCTTCCGCCTCAGCCTTCCAAGTAGCTGGAACGACAGGCGCGCGCTACCACACCCGGCTCATTTTGATTTATTGTAGAGATGGGGTCTCACCAAGTTGGCCAGGCAGGTCTCGAACCCACGGGCTCAGGCAATCCACTCACCTCAGCCTCCCAAAGCGCGGGATTACAGGCTGAGCCACCGAGCCCGGCTAGATCACGTAGTTTTAGAAAAAGCTTTGACCTTTAACAACTCCCAGAACCAACGATTCCTCCCCTCAAAATCGACAAGACCGGGACATGACCAAAAACTACACATCGAAATTCTTTCAAAAGCAAGAGGTCTGTTGGCTAAAATCCACCTCAACATACCTAACCATAAAGAGTCAAATTTGAAGTCCTTCAATCAGACCACACCAAATAAACATTCCTGAATGTTTGTCCTTCCCTTGCCCTCTAAGCCCATACACTTGCCCCAGAACCCAAATCAGGGGGATAGATTTGAGCCTGACTCCTGTATCCTTACGGGCCAGTTCTGCAATACAACCTTTCTTTTCTCAAAATCCAGTGGTGTAGTCACTGGCTTCTGTGTGCATCAGGCAGCAAGCCTATTTGCTCAATAACAAAAAAAAAAAAATAAAGAAAATGTAGTATTTACATACAAAAGAATATTCTGCAGCCTTAAAAAGAAAAAAATCTTGCCACATGCTACTATAGGAATGAATCCCGAGGATATTATGCGAAGAGAAATAAGCCCATCACAAAAGGACAAACATTGTCCTATTCAAATGAAGTATATAAAGTAGTTAAAATCATAGAAATGGAAAATAGAAAGGGAGTTACCAAGGGCTGGGTAGAAAGGAAAGAGGGAATTAGTGTTTAATGGCCAGTAAGGAGACAGGAGTCAGGCTCAGTTTTGCATAATGAAAAAGTTCTAGAACTCCATTGCACAGCAATATGAATATACTTAACACTACTGAACTGTACATTTTTAAATGATTAAGAGGGCAAATTTAATATTGTGTTTTTTAACCACAAGAAACTCCTACAGTCTAAACAACAACAACAGAAAATATTCCCGAAACCTCTTCGGCTATGTCTAGATATGAACTAAATTTAAAAAAAAAAAAAAAAACTTGAACTCAGTGAAAATATTATGCAAATATATTGTTTGACAAAAATAGCACACTGAGTTGTTTTGGTTAACATGATTATATTTAAATTTTTGTGGTAGTATTTACAATAATATACTTATTACTGTCAAGGCATTATAATTTTGGTATTAATAAGGCTAGAAAAACATATCCACTGTGTTAAATGATCTCTCCAAGATTCCATCCAAGTTTAAAATCCCACAATTTTTTTTTTTTAACATTTATTTGCTTATTTATAAGATGGGGGGTACAATTCAAGTTTAAGATACGTAAGTGTTCCCATTGGTTCTTGCGTCACCTGGTTTGGGATCAAGCATCCTTACTGGTGTTGTGTGCCCCACCCTCTCAACTCCTGGTCCCTCCTGGCAGTGACCTGCTACTGCCAATCCCTTTCATGTAGTGTTATGATAAATATTCAGGGTCCACTTATGAGTGAAAACTCATGGTAATCAGCTCCAAAATCTCACACTTCTTATTTATTAATAAGAACTAAATGTAACACTTCCTTTTTTTAGAGACTCATGAATACTTCAATATCTCAAAAGCTTAAAGGAAGGAGCAGTTTTCATGAACATATAGAAGATTTACTGCTGAGGAAAATAAAGTTTGAGACCTTAAAAAAAAGAAAGAAATTATAAGGGCCCTTTACACCTCATAGACCTCACTTTTATCCATTTAGAATTCTTTGAAGGAGGGCCTATATATGTTTTAGCCTATATTAAGTTGTATTTCTTTACCTCCTTCCCACCACAACCGTGATCACTACTTATCATCAAATAGCAATTCGATACCAAGAAGATAACGCCTGTAACAAGGTGAACACTGGCTTAGCCTCTGCTGAAATAGGCAAAAGCATGAACCAGTCTGGCACTTCTCCATACCTTGTCTGGCTGAGGTCCAGTTGGCTTGGTGTAGATTCAAAGGTCCGGCAAAGAGCTTCCACGGGTCATCTGGTTGATTCTCCAGTACCTTAGCCAAGGCTCCACCTATTAGTCCATTCCTCCCACATCCATTTCTGTCTTGTTCTCAAAGGTCTTCAGAAAAAGAGACTCCACAGTAATCCATTCTAATGTTTAACAAACCTCACCATTGGGAAATTCTTCTTATGTCCAACCTAGCTCCCCCCTGCTGAAGTTAAAGATCACTTCCTTTTGTTCTCTTCTCAGCAGCAAGGAGAACAGCTGGTCGCCAGTCTCTGTACAATAACCCTTCATATACTGAAAACTTTTACTAAGCTTTCCACCAGCTTCTCTTTTCCAAGCTGAGCAATCCTATCTCTTTCAATCTTTCTTCGTAAGTTCTATTTTTCCAAGCTTTTGATCAATTTTGTCCTTTTCTCTGTATTCTCCTCTTGCTCTGATTTATGGACTAGCCCTAGACTACTGGAAGTGAAATCTGAGCTCTTATGGCACTAAAGTGGACGGGAGAGTTTGAGATCTATTGCGTATGGGATAGGAATGGCTAAATGGAGTAAGAGGAGAAAACTGGAGAAAGAATTCACACAGTCAGGATAGTCTTGGGAATCAAGGTTTTAATAACTGTGCTGAATTTTCCACAATTTTTGTAGTATTATTGTATTTTCAAGGCTGTCATCGGATAACTTTATATTCAGCTGTAAGTTTTGTGAGTGTTAGTCTTGCCCAACATGTGGAAAACATGCTGTCCAGGACACCCTTCAGTACAACTTTATACTGCAATAAAACAGTTAGGTAATACTGGCTGACTCAGAAGAATGCAAATCTCCAGTAACTCATCAGCTAATAAATGCTGGATACAAATATTAAAGTCACACACCAAGACACATGGTTTGTCTCTATCCCAATCTTTCATCAAGAGACAGGACATAATAATGCCTGAGACAAACATTCCTTGTTTTGAGATGGTCTGACACACACTGCAGTTTTGATCTAAATCCCAGGGGGCAGAAAAGTTCTGAAAATGTCAAGGTGTTTAAGAGCACCCTAGGTCTCTGCACCTCAAAAAAAAGTGCCATATATAACTCACTAAGAGTTTTCTTTACAAGTGTTTTTTTTTTCTATTTTTATTAAATAAGAATTGAAGAATAAATGCATTTAGATGTATAATGTTAAACTTTTTACTCTTGATTATGGCAGGAGACTTGAGGGAAGGGAGAGAGGGAAGGAAGGAGGGAGGAAGGGAGGGAGGGAAGAAAGAAAAATAGAATGGTTTGTACAAAATTAAAGATGAAACCTTTCCTGCTTTGTGGCCTCAATAAGGTTAAACACTGATGAGACATTAGTATCTAATATTGGTACTTGGCAAGGATACCACCTCAATTGTGCCCGTTTTTTTAAGTTGGAGTCTCACTCTGTCACCCAGGCTGAAGCGCAGTGGCATGCTCACGGCACCGCAGCCTCAACCTGCTGGGCTCCGGCGATCCTTCCACCGCAGCCTTCCAAGTAGCTAGAACTACAGGCACGTACTTATGCCCGGTTTATTTTATTTTATTTTTTATTTATTGTAGAAAAAGGTCTTACCAAGTTGTCCAGGCTGGTCTTAACCCCTGAGCCCAAGCAATCGTCTCACCTCAGCTTCCCAAAGCACTGGAATTACAGGCTTGAGCCACCACGCCCGGCCAATTATGCCCATTTTGACAAAGTGAGGTGTTTTGCAAGTTTTTATTTCTCAAATACCATATTTCTGCCCCAGTCCCTTTTTTTTTCCTTAGTGCATAGTTTTTCCCCCAAATATATGTGATTCAGTATGCATTTCTCAACTGTAGATCAAATCCTATTCTTAAGAACCAAGACAGGATGCCCTAACAGTTGTATGCATGTCCCTGCATACATTTGTGAATGGTGTGTGTATTTAGAATGTATCTTTAATTTACCATCCTGTTGTTTTGGACAAGTTGGTCTTGGCCACTGATTGAAAAGGTACTGAATCACTTAACAAAAACAAATTCCTGCCATCTGTAAAATAAATATATATTAATACCATAATGAAATTCAAGAATCAAGATCGATAGGAAAGGGATACTTTTAATAACCAAATTTTGCTTTATTCTCCCTCGCAAGTTCCAGGTACTGAAAGAAGGTTCAGGCAGCAATGACTGCCCAGATGGGCCCTTACCTCCCGCTGCCAAGCCCAGGGTGAAGGTCTTGACAGAGGCATTTACATAGCAATGCAGAATCCAGGGATTCCAGATGTAGGGTGTACTCCTTTTATGTGTTTTTGGCCAGACTCCTCCTACCACTGTAAACCTAACTGGGTAGCATACCTGGCACATAGTCACGTTCAAATAAATATGTGCTGAATAAATGAGTGAAGACAAGAAGGTCATAGATTCTGAGTCTCGTGTCATATTGGCACCAACACTTTTCTATAGCTGGAAAAATTAAGATGAGAAATAAAAGGCCTATCTATATAGCATAAACTGAACACAGCGATCAGGTAATCTTTGTATCCAGTTGTATTGTGATCACCTGATTTAGTAAGAATGTCATGGAGGGTTAGGACTCTACACTGAACTGCTTGGTAACAGTGCTGTTAATTAGATGTATTTATTGTCATGACTTACATTACCTGCCCAGAGTAATTCAAGATAGCCATTAGCACAGGGCCAAAAGTCAAACACAAGCATCCTAGATTAGGCTTGTACCTGTTCCCCATTATTCCACAGTCTCAATTCCTTTGTCACTAGACATTGTTCCGTTCCACTGTCATCTCTCGTACACTGAACCCCCACTGTGGAGTGCTATATTAAAATAATATTGACTGTATTTCAAAATATCGCCTATTCATGAACTTTCTTTCCTAGGACAAAGACATAGCAATAACTGCCATGTTTCTCTATAGTCACAATATCTAAAGATAAAAAAACATTCAACTAAAGATGTAATAACATGATTTTTCTTCATAGGTTGAATGATCATCTTGTCACTGACGGTTAACCAACAATGACCCTTCCCCTTGGATAAGGTACCCTTCCCACTGGTCTTGGACACTCTTCTCCCCTACTGACAAGGATTGTCAGAAGCTCAGCCAAACCAGACTCTAGTCACTGGGATATAAATAACAATACCCTTTAATATGTTCTCAAGCCCAAAAAGGATTATATTTTAATAGGAGAGAAAATCTAAGTCAGCCAGTTCCTAATTAAAAAAAAATAAATTATTAATCTGTGAATTCATAATACTAAATAAAAGTAGAAATGTAGTATAGTGGAACTTATTCCCCAGGGTTCTTTACAAAGTCTCACCAGAGGAATCAAAGATGATCAAGGCACTAGAGAATCTGAATTGCTTTTTCCCAGGACCCTGAAAGGAACCTCCTGGACTAAAATTTGTCTTACGTTTTGACAATTGAATTCAGAGTTAGAAAAGGGCAGGAAAGCCATGCTTACATAACATTTGACTCAAGACTTTTTCCGAGGGAAATAACCAAAGATGCACCTGAAGATTTGGTTCCAAGATATCTATACAACACTTTTAAAAGCAAAATAAGATAATTTCAATCATCCACAGTGTCCAGCAATAGGAGACTGATGAAATAAAAATGTAAGACTTAAACCTTCTGCCATTGATATTCACTTTTCTTTTTTTTTTTTTTTTAGTCAGAGTCTCGCTCTGTCGCCTAGGCTAGAGTGCAGTGGCACAACATGGCTACCACAAGCCTCAACCTACTGGGCTCAGGAGATCCTTCCACCTCAACTTCCCAAGGAGCTGGAAATATAGGCACACACCAACATGCTCAGCTAATTTTTTGATTTATTGTAGAAAAGAAGACTCGCCAAGTTTCCCAGGCTGGTCTCGAACCCCTGTGCTCAGGCAATCCTCTTGCCTCTGTCTCTCAAAGTGCTGGGATTACAGGCATGAGCCAGCATGCCTGGCTGACATTCACTTTTAATTGCTAAACCATGTGCCTCTGAAGCTTGAGATGTCAAATTTCTACAAATGAGTGTACATTTAGCTCCCTATGATGTGCTTGTTCAGTGAAGGTAGGAACCTTATGTGGCAGACCAATACAGCTAATAAAACTGAGGTCCAAAGAGTTAAAGTGATTCTCCAAATCTTTTCATTTAATGGAAGAGCTGAGATGAGAATTGATTCTAACTCCCAGCCCAGTGTTTTTCCATGACATGATGCAGATATGTTTTGGATGAGAATTGCTGAAACCACAACAAAAATAGCACTTTAAGAAATGTACAGCATAATGACAATTGGATAAAATTTGTAAGAGCTTCATAGAGAACTGTTAAATCCAGCAAAATACCAAGTTCCACTCTCAGAATGCCATTAGTGTTTCTGAGAATTCTATCTAGAGAAATGATTAAATTGGACCTAGAAGAATATTTAAAGAAACTTAATTTTTATTTTAATAGTAACACAATTCAAAGCTTAAATGAAAACATCTGCTTTCATTTTCTTTACTGATTAGGATAGCTAGAGATTCTGAGACAACAAGCATGACTGTCATTTATTTGATATGCAAATAAAGCTCTTGGCTTTAGTGTAAATCTTAAACTTTTAACCATGCCCCTTGAAACTAATTATTTTTTATAACCCCTTCTGGGTCCAAAAAAAACCTTGAGGTATAATCATTCATTAAGGAATGCATCCTTTCCATAAAATGCCTACAGGCACAATTGTCAAAAAAGTAGGCCTTTACTAATTAGAATCCAGATCACTGGGATAATAGCCAATTCTGCTTTTTCCCCACCCTTCCCCAAAGGTAGTGACCCAAAGGCCAAATGGAGGAAAGGAAGGGATCACATGGCAGAAAGGTCAATTTATATTGCAGCTATGAAGCAGATCCATTTATTAATAGCCAGCTACTGTGCTAAATGATAGTCAAAGATTAGTGGAATCAAATGACAACCTTGGGCTTGGTCTTAATGGGATTAGATCCTCAAAACTATTCTCACATTGCTTGGCTCTCATCAAACATCCCCTACACATACACACCAAAACAAAAACATTCATACCTTCACCTCTCTTGCTAATCAAGTAAGTTTGATATATCAGGGTATTTAGGCATTTTCACCCTTGCTAATGAAAACCTGGCTCTGTATATCACAAACCCAAGCGTATTACGCTGGATTTCAACAATGAACTACTTCTGGGACTTGTTGCATGCAACCCTCATACTTAAAGGGACTTAATGCTTATCTTTTCTTTGTGGGGCCTGTCCCATTTGGGTACTGTGCAAAGAAATGACTGATAAATGCAGGAAACCAAAGAGTAGCAGTGCACTGATTCATGTCGAGTAACATGGCATTTCAAAAGGTGGGGCCCAGAAGGCCCTCTCCCTCAGTTTTTGTTTCATTAGACCCAGATATTATCGACAATTCCATCTGAGACACCAAGGAGAGAAACCAGGTAATGGGGTACAAATACATACCTCTCCACAGTCAATCATCATATTCTCACTGCACAGTATTTCTAAATTTGAAGTGGAGGAAGCAAAACCCAGAATATTCAGTACCTTCACTTATTTAAGCAAGCAGAGACTAAATCAGTGGGAAAAAAGAAGTGACCCACAAATCATAATTAACTACTGCTTAACTTCTAAAATAAGTTAAAAGTAGCCACTTCACAAAGGCAGAATGTTTTTTAGTGTCTTAGAAATACGTTTTGTCACCTACTTTTATGAGATGAGGACAAATAAATAGCATTCAAAATAATAGCAGAAATTATTTTCATATAAATAGACAATTGCCAGATTATACCACCAAATTTATATTAAGCCCAATCCCTATACTTTCTATACGTCCAATGCTACATAGTAACAATTGTTACTATGTACATACCACTGAAGTATATACATCAGTAACAGTGACATCCCAAAAAACAACTGAATGAATCAGATACTAGATCAAAGTATATATAGCATAGTTATACCAATCAATAGATCTCATGTTTTTCTCATATTTTAATTAATTATAAACTAGCAAGTCACATGTAACATGTAGGTTCAATTTATTGGTTCAGTTGTAGGTCTAATTAGTCAAAAATAGTACAATCTTGATCATTTAAAACCACACCTGTTTTACTTACAACAAATATAACAAGTAAAACAGAAAAAGAGACAGAGCCACATTGACAATCCAGGAAGTTATAAATGCTGCACTGTCTCATCATCTGAATATTATACACTGAAAATTTAAGTATGTCCACATTTTTACATCAGTCCAATTCTCACATTCCTAACTAAACTATGCTCTAAGAGCAGAAATCAAGATGGTTTCTCTTATCTGGTTTCCAGAATGTTCTGACCACTGTCCTACCACCACCTCCCTCAACCACACACAGATATTTTCACCCTTTGAAACATTGCAGGGTGAGGGAGAGAACTGAGAAAGAAAGGGAAGTCTCATGACTTCTGAAATTGAAAAGAGGAATTAAGTTCTGAAAGGGAGAAAGAGGATGACAGTTTGCTTAATTCAAGTATTGAGTAAATATTGTTGCTTAATTATTTTTTTAAAAAGACACACAAGTGCCTATTTTTTAGCCACTTGTGTTTATTTAATTATAAGGATGAGACCATTATGTAATTAAAACTTGTTCCACATACAAAAATCACTTTGCCCTTCACATTTGACAATATCCTCACCCAATTATAGCTTTCATAATGGCCCTACCCTGTGTTCTTAAATATCAAGCAACGTAAACGCTAAAATGAGCCTGACACAACTGAACTGAGAAAAACATGAATTGAAAATTTATCTCCCAGCCGGACTCGGTGGCTCAGCCTGTAATCCCGCACCTTTGGGAGGCTGAGGTGAGTGGATTGCCTGAGCCCGTGGGTTTGAGGCCCGCCTGGGCAGCGAGACCTCATCTCTACAATAAATTCAAAAATCAGCCGGGCGTGGTAGCGCATGCCTGTAATTCCGGCTACTTGGAAGGCTGAGGCGGAAGGATCGCTGGAGCCCAGCAGGTCGAGGTTGCGGTGGCCGGGAGCAGCCACTGCACTCCAGTCTAGGCAACAGGGTGAGACTCCAACTCAAAAAAAAGAAAAAGAAAATTTATCTCTCTTGGAAAAATAAGTAAAATATATGTTAAGAAAATGAATAATTCAGGTAACCAGAATATCTAAATAAATTCCCAAATGTTTAACAGTGCTGCTGTCTGAACACTTTAGAAAGAAAGCAACTTTTCTTTTTCTTTTTTTTTTTTTTGAGTTGGAGTCTCACTCCGTCACCCAGGCTGGAGTGCAGTGGCATGCTCACGGCCACCCCACCCTCGACTTGCTGGTTCCAGCAATCCTTCCGCCTCAGTATTCCAAGTAGCCGGAACTACAGGAGCATGCTAACACGCCCAGCTAATTTCTTTTCTTTTTTTTTTTTTTTAAATTTATTGTAGAGATGAGGTCTCACCAAGTTACCCGGGCTGCTCTTGAACCCGCGGGCTCAGACAATCCACTTACCTCAACTCCCAAAGTGCTGGGATTACAGACTGAGCCACTGAGCCTGGCCAGAAAACAGCTTTTCAATACTTCATGAATCCTCCCTCATCGTGAAGAGGATTTCAAAGCCCCCAGCATTTCAAAGAGAAAGCCTGTTCTCAGAGTTGTCAGTTTCCTGCTGCATCTCGAGTACCACCATGTTCCAGAAACCCACGGAGAAAGCTCAGGCCCCTAAACATGTCTGACCTGAATCTCCCAACCCCTGAGTCTGTGTTTATGTATTCATGATTAAGATGGATTCATGAAGTTCAGATAATATCACTTTTCATATTTCTCCAATCAGTGTTTCAAAACAATTAAAACAACAGTCATTTTAACAACCACAGCACGGAAAGGACAGACATGAAAAACCCATACCTTCCGCTGGCCATCACATACCTGTACTGGGAAGCTCTAACTACCTCTGGGAGTGCCAATGAACATGCTTAAAAATCAAGCAGAAAAACGGTCGAATATGCACACTCAGCTACATGATTTTTCACTGTCTAAAACTAAAAAAAAATTTTTTTAATTCCCCGTTTTCACCCAATTTGGCTTGCCTTTCTTGCCTGAAAATTGCAATACTGCCAAGTTACAAGTTAGAGATTCTGCCAATTCCACAGTGTTGTGAGCAAAAGAAGAAAAGTCAGCATACTTTCCCTAAATGGGTAAAGTGTGTGTGTGTGTGTGTGTGTGTGTGTGTGTGTGTGTGTGTGTGTGTGTGTGTGTGTTTACACTTGATTAACCCAGTCTCATATGGTGCTCTTGTTCAAAATTTCCAAAAATCAAACACACACACACACAGATCATGGAAAGAAAATCTCAACTCCAGATTAAACTGAAAGGGACTAGGAGAAATAGTGCTTGTAGCTATAAATACTAATATCCACAGCCATTCATATCACACTTTTTACTACTGTGCAATTTAGGTAGGAACTACACACCATTCCTCTAGATCTTCATTCTAATGTGACTCATATCACATATGTGATCAAGTGACTAGCTTCAGCCTCCACAAAGATAAATTTAACTTCTAGAAAAGGTGCCCAAGGCAAATTGACAGCCAAAGACAGACTCAATTCAGAAGTGCTGGTGGTCATGGTGGTAGAGGTTCTAGGGTAATACCTTATTTAGCTACCAGGATGAGACTCTGAACTCAAGAAGGAAAACATTCAGAATGTTCTGCAGGCATGAGGAACAGCAGCCACCGTGCCAGTTAATCAACCTCCCTTGGACCCTACTGCTTTTTAAGGAAAACAAGATATTGATAGATTTTTTTATTGTAAATTCTTAAAAATAGCTACATCCAGGCCTTTAATACCTCTCTTTCTCCTCAAAGTTAGGGAAGCGGTGTTCTCAGTATCAAATAACTAATGCTGGTTATAAATAGCCAGAATGTCATTGCAGGTGAAAAGTGAAGCCCTGGTGCAAGGAACAAGAATTCAGATGCACTGTGTGTAATGTCTACATCAGTACAACTATTCCAGAGGGCAACATGCGTCAAAAGCCTTAGAAAGTACACATGCCATAAATACTCAGACACAGACACAAACACAAAAATCACAGGATACTCAATGAAGCACTGTTCATAATAGGAGAAAAAGGAAAATAGCCCAAACATTCAGCAATAAGAAATTTGTTAGAAAATTTGGACATTTTTCCATAGGCTATGACATAGAAATTTTAAAATCATGTTATAGAACAATATTTAACAACACATAAAATATTCACATTATACATATTATTCAAGCAAACTAAAACCATGTTAGGATGTTATATATGTTTATTCTACTTTACAAAGCTACAAATGAAGTGACAGATACCAATGACAGCATTATCTCTGGGTGATAAAAAGAAAAGTAAATTGTATTTCCTTCTTTGTGCCTGTCTGTATTTTTTCAAACTTTCTACAGTGAAAATATATTGTTTTTGTAATCAGGTGAACAATATTTTTTTTAATTATCCATGTATGACTCTCACAGGGATTTTCTTTCTCCCTTTTTGTCCTATTCCACCACTCACCCTCCAAAATGCATTTCACTGTTTCCTGAATTCAGCTGGGTTTTTTTCTTGATGAAGTGAAATGGAAACAGTGCTAGAGAAATTGGACTATAAGAGTCAAATGCCTCGTAAGTTCGTGATCAAAGAAGGCAAGTGGGATCAAGAGTGGCCAAAATAATTTGGTGGTAAAAATGAGCCCTGTGTGGATTATTTACCTGGCTTTTACTGATGAAAAGGCTAGCAAGCTTTGTGTTCCTCAATTAAGTTTTGAAGCAGAAGTGATGGCATTTCATTCATTTATTCCTTCACTCATTAAATACTTACTGTGTACTTCTTATGTGGCTACCTGGCTCCAGGCCTGGAATACAAAGAAGACAAGTCTAATCCTTGGTATCAAACCCCTCACAGTCTGCTGAATATTTGGCTGTTCTATTGGATTTCAGGGTACCCACCTCTTCCTCATCCATCCTCTTCTTCAGCCTCAGCAGTTCTTTATATAATGGATTTTCATTAAAGTTTCATTTGAATAAAACATTTCATAGCTTTAAAAAAAAGTATGGAATTTTCTGCTCTACTCTTATTGGATCACCCAGAGTTGAGTGCATCCATTAATAGTCTTAAATAAACTCATGAGGAAAACTGCTAGCCAGAATGCTCTCCTCCATATAATGTTACAATTTATGTCATCCAAATATGCTCTGAAGACTTTCCATCAACCTCTCCCACCCATGGCACACCGAATTCCTTAAGTGTGTTTGGATCCTTAATTTATGCTGGGAGACTATAATCATCACATCTTTGTCAACATTGTCAGAAGCTACAAACCTGTTTTTCCTTAGGTCACCTGACTAATCATGCAGTTCAGCTCTTTTTTTCTGAATGCTGGCCTAGGCAGGCTTTATAAGAACTACTGGAGAACTTCTTTAAAATGGAGAATCCAGGTCCCACCTCCAAAAAAATCTGACTCTATGGGAGTGAAGTGAATTCCATTAAAGTTCTAACAAGCTGCCCTGGTGTCTTCCAAGCTTGAGAAACACTGTTAGGAGACAGAGCTTCTGACCTGCACAGTAGAGGCTCCAAATTTCATTAGATATGAAGGGTCTTTAGGCATCTGTTATAGCACATTTTAATAATTTGCCTATTTATATGTCTCTTTCACCCACTACTTCGAGCTCCTTTTTGGATAGGGAATTTGCCCTAATCTCTGCATCTATAGGTTCAGTGCAATTCTGCTGTGTCCAATAAATGTCTGTTGTCAAATTAATAACATCAACAGCAATAATAATAACTCATCAAAATCTGACCATATTGGATTAGGAGATTTTTTTTTTGTTCCACTAATAGATTATTATAATAAATCTGTTATAAGGGTTCATATGCTTTTTCTCCTGTAAGATTAAATTAAGCTAACCTATTAAAAACAGCTTTAAAAAAATTTTTTTTTTTTTTGAGTTGGAGTCTCACTCTGTCGCCCAGACTAGAGTGCAGTGGCCGCTCCCGGCCACCACAGCCTCAACCTGATGAGCTCTGGTGATCCTTCCGCCTCAGCCTTCCAAGTAGCCGGAATTACAGGCATGCGCTACCACGCCCGGCTGACTTTTTGATTTATTGTAGAGATGAGGTCTCACTGCCCAGGCGAGTCTCGAACCCACGGGCTCAGGCAATCCACTCATCTCAGCCTCCCAAAGGTGCAGGATTACAGGTTGAGCCACCGAGCCCAGCAGCTTTAAAAATTTTTAATGGTGCTTTTGGGTTTTAAGAGTGCTTGATGAGGTGAACAGGATAAGAATAGTTATCTAGCTGTTGTAGTTGAGGAAACAGGCCAAAGAGGGATAAAATGACTAGCAAGTTCTCACAATTTTTAGTAGTTTCATAGTCAAGGATATAATGTAGCATAGTGAAAAGAACTTAGTCTTTATTGCTGGGTTTGAATTGGAGCTCTGCCATTTACTAGCTCTGTGATCATGAACAAGCTATTTAATTTTTCTGAGGCTTACTTTCTTGCATATGTTCTGTATATACAGGGACAGGCAGCAGATTTATCTGAAGGACTAAATGAGTCTAGGAGACTGTTTGGCACATGGCAGGGGCTGAGCAAGCAGTGTTTTCCTTCCTTCCTGATATGCTCTCCCTGTAGCCAGGACTCAGTTTGTCTTGATCAATGTTATATCCTCAGCACACAGCGCAGTCCCCAGCCAGCAGTGCATGCCCAATGGGTATCTATTGAATTGAATGATGTATTCCTAGAATTTTCTGTTGAAATAAAAAACCTCTGTATTTTACCTATACATTTTTATCAATTTATAAAACTATAACATTACCATAATCCCTCCCTCAATCACAAACCTCAGGATGTCCTACATGCTCATGACAGCTACCTTCAGTCACAATCCAGGGAAAGAGACCTAAGGAAATTTCCACTTAAATGTAAGACTAGACACACGTGTGTTTCTGTGCATAATAAAGCAAAACTAATGGATAAGTTTCTGGAAGAAAATCTGGGAATTTCCCAGCAACCAATGGTAAGAAAAAAAAATTAACCGGATAGTGTTAATTCAATTCATACAAAACATTCCTGATGTTCTCTTTATTTTGATCTCCTTAATTTCCTATATTGGTAACCCCAAAATATAATTTGTAAGGATTCTATAAGCTCACCCAATGCTATTTTTGTCATAGGGATTTCTATTTCTCAAATAGGAATTCTCTCAATAATATTTTCTATTTTAGACTCCTCACCCTGTGGGTTGGGAAGGGACTCCATTAGAAAACTGAAGAGAACACAGACTTGAAATCAGATAGGTCTGCCTCTTACTCCCCAAGTGACCTTGTGTAACCTCACGGAGACTCATTTCTCTAATCTATAAAATGGAAATAAAAATACATGCTTCATAGAGTTGACAAGATGGTGAAAAGAGACAATATGTGTGGAGTGCCTATGAAACAGCAGGCATTCAATGGACTGTTGTTTGCTCCTGCCCCTGCCAATACTGCTACAAAGGGATCCAGCAGCTCCAATTAAAGGTACCATGTCTAAATATTTTCATAATTAATCACTGTGACTTCAAACTAACACTTGTTTTAGTCTAGTTAGTTGCAAGACCTTTCTCTTATCTCTCCAGCACAGAGTTATTGGCTTATGACAGTCCTGAGTCCCAGAAGTGTTATGAATGCTTTAACATTTCTAGAGCGTATTCTGAATACTGTGAGGATAAGGACTCTGTCAATCCACAAAAATCTTCTCTTTCCTATGAACGATCTTCCATGAACCGGTCGCAGTGGCTCAAGTCAGTAATCCCGCACTTTGGGAGGTTGAGGTGAGAGGATTGCCTGAGCCAAGGGGTTCGAGACCAGCCTGGGTAACTTGGAGAGACTTCATCTCTACAATAAATAAATAAATAAATAGCTGGGTGTGGTGGTTCCAACCACACCTGTAGTACCAGCTACTTGGAAGGCTGAGGCGGAAGGATCTTCTGAGCTCACCAGGTTGAGGCTGCGGTGGCCGGGAGCATGCCACTGCACTCCAGCCTGAGTGACAGAGTGAGATTCCAACTCAAAAGAAAGAAAGATCTTCCAGATTTCTCTCAGGAGCTCCCCAAGCTACCTTAGCTAAAGGCCCTGCCTCCAGGACCTGACTTTCTGAAAGTTTAAAGCCTGTCCTGCCTGCTTCCCTCTATGTTTCAGGGATGTTGAATCTCTTGTATCGTATTTTCTACTGGATGGCAAACTGTGAGGAATGTCTCGTTCACTGCCTAAGACTTAATCTCAAATACCAATCCTCTAACTGCAAGATTCTCACAAAATTTTCTACTAGATGAGTTCTCTCAAAAGTAGTTTTTAGGAGTGTGTGTGTGTGTGTGTGTGGTGTGTATGTGTGTTTAAAGTTTGAAATATTAATCGTGTAGGTAGAACAGAGATAGTTATGGATACTGGCAAGAAAACATCAGCTCCCTTAATCAAATAAAAGTGAATCCTTCAAATCTTCACACCAGAAGGGAAACCTAGGAAGCATCTGACCTAATGCAGCATCATAGTTCTCAGCTTCACCTCCTGTGTCACCTCCTGTGTCACCACCTTTAGACCCCATGATGAACTGCTTACCCTTCGTTCCCTTCTCAGACCCTTCTCAGGCTCTCTCCAGCTGGCTTCCCAGGCAGATCCTCGACCCTCTAAGTTCCAGGGATGTTGAACTTCTTGTAAATAATCCCAAATAGTCATGCTCACTTTACCCTGGATGTACCTATGTATCCCTTTACATGGCATCTTTTCATTGTTTTTTTTTTTTCTCTTATTAAAAAAAATGGATTGGAAGCTGTGAGGACAAGAACTGTCTTCTTCACTACCCCATTCCTGTGCTTGACACAGAGTAGTCTCTCAATAAATATCTATTAACTGAATGACTTCCTTTTGGCAAGATCTTCAGAAACACTTGACTAAAGAGTAAACGGAAAGTCAATGGGGAAAAAAAACTTAACATATGAGATGTTCAGCCAGGAAAATACAGATTTCCGATCCTAGCTTGGTCTCTGGAAGCTATGGCCTTGTCTCACCTTGAGACTGGGCATATCCCTCCTGTCTTCTTACTCCAGCAGCAAAACTCCACCGGTCTCTAACTGCCCTAACGCCTCCTTCCCCATCCCTCCTCATACATAGGCCCAGGTCCTGTCTCTGGCCATTTTCCTGCCTCTCTGCAGGCTTCTAAGACTATCCTTTGAGTCTACCAGACAGGCCTCTTGTACCCATGGCACATCACACCCTTCCTGGAGGGAAGCCCACCTCCTCAGCCCAGCAAAGGACCCTCTCCTGGCAGGCTCAGGAGTGTGGGGAACACACAACGTCCCATGAAGAAGGTGAACGGGATGAATTCTTCCCAGGCCTGTACCCCACTTTTTGTCTGTGACCAGCTGTGTGAAGAAGAGAAGAAGAAAGTTCTAATTCACTTTTACAAACAAAATTACCTGTAAGATCCTAAGAAGGCAGTGGGCCTTGAGTCCCTTGATTGCAGAGCTGAAAAACTTGTGTAATTCTGTTTGGTTGCAGAAGAAATCTAAGTCTGAGCTAACCCCAGCACAGAGGCCACCTGGGCCTGGAAACACCCTCGTGAATTCTCCGTTTAGGCCTGAGGCTTCCCTGCCATCGGGCCATCGGGCCAACGGTGGAGGCTCTCTCTGAGGCGTAGGCCGGCCCCCCGATTCGAACCACCTCGGGCCAAACTGCGTCCGGAACGCAGAAGGTGGAGGCCGCTTGGAGCGCCCGGGTCAGGCAAGGCTTCGCGGCTCGGAGCTGGCTATACGGCATCCAGAACCCGAGTGCCTCCGAGGACTGGCCGAGACCCGCAAGATCCACGACTAAAACAGAGTTCCCTCCTGCCCCTGGTCCCTTCCCCGCCCGACTTGCCTGAGCTACGAAGCTCTAGAAGCGGTTTCCCCTGCGCTCCCCTCGCTGGGAGCAGAGCCGCACAAACGCCTCCAGCTTGGCCGCCGCGCGAGAGCCCGCGGGGGCTGCCCTCGGCCGCCGCTCCCCAGTGCCCCCGGCCCGGCCGCGACGCCGGCCCCTCGGTCCTGTTGCCGAGCGCCCCTCGGGGGTCCCGGGAACCGCGACCGCTCCGACCCCTAGACATCCAGATGGGAGAACCCTTGGAGTTACTCCCGGGCCCCAGGGGTTGGATGGAGGCTGGGGGCCCACTCCGTTTGCAAAAATCATATGTCCTAGTCGCGCCGATAGCAGGACCCCGCAGCAGGCAAGCGAGGGACGCCGCGGGCCCTTCCGGCGTGGCGTCCACTTTGCGAAAAGCACAGTCATCCAAGACTTTTGCGCACTGAGGCAGGACTTTAGGGGGGCGCTGGACTGAGCCCCAGACAGCAGCTCCGGGACGGGCTTGGGGTTTTTGGTTTGGTTGGTTGTGTTTTTTTCCCCCAAATTTTGACCGGGATGTGCGGCTCTGAACTTACCGCGACCTCTGCGCAGCGCTCTGGGTTGTGCGCGAGCGGGGCCAGGCGCGGGAGCTAGGAGGACTCACGGGAGCACCGCTGTTCGCAGACCACTCGAGTGGAGGGCGGGCAGATATCTGTGTATGCGCATGTATGGTGTATTGTTCCAGTACAACTCAAGTAGATCTCAGAAAAGGAAAGTCCTGGTCCCCTGGAGCCACGACTGCGCCCCTCGGTCTGGCCACGGATTTCCTAAGGGCGCGTGTGTAAAGAGGAGAGCTTGGCGCCCCAAGTTTTCGCCATGTGAAGTGCGTTGAACTTGGGCGCAGCGCGCAAGATGCACGCACTGCGCCCACAAACTCGACTCCGCGGGAGCCACGTACTAATGAGGTGCGACCGTGCTCCCGCGCTCTCCGCGGGGCAGCCTGGCTGCAGGAGACTGAGACCTGAGGCACACACCGAGGTCACCCGCCGTGACTGGCCTCGACACCGGTAGGCGAAGGGGCAAAAAGATTGAGCGGCGCCCTTAAAAAAAATTGAGGCAGGAAAGTCTATACGTGGAGGCAAACTGCGGGGATTCTCTTCTATTTAAAGAGTTGTGCAAAGTTGCCAGGAAACTCGCTACGTGTCTGTTTTCTCCCCGAGAATGGGCCCCAAAGAACAGAAGGCAGGACCAGGTGACCGGGCGGGATCTGGGACGCCGCTCCAGAAGACTGCAGCGACTCTGCACCCAGGGCGAGAGGAGCCGGCAGGTGGGTCTTCTCCACCCGTGGGTGCTCCATACTCTTTCTACATTTTTTTTTTAAAGAAGAAAATGCACACGTCTCTCAAAAGTGGATAGCTGAACAGCTTCAGGAGAAAATTTGCACAATGAAAGCTATGAGGTGCAAATAATCAGTCTGTGGGTGAAGGCTGCTTCAGCGGAAACGCTAGACGCGAACGAGACCCCACAAATTTCGTTTTTACTGTGGAAATGGGTAAACGAAATCAAATGGTAATAGCTACTTATTAGAACCACCAAAAAGTACGAATTAATGTGTTTCGGATTTAGATTATGTAATCAACATACGTTTTATTCTGTCTAGATATTTCTATTAGGTTTTAATAAGCTATTAAAGTTTCCTGGATAAATTTTGCGAGTTTTTTTTTTCTTTTGAGTGGCGGTTACATGAACCAGAAGCAAAGTCTTAGTATAATTTTCTTAGCCACTGGGAAGTTTGTATTTCCTGCTAGAATTTCCAAGGACCAGGAGAAGATAATGGAGATTGGGTTCCTAAATACTCACTGAGAATCTACTATGTGCCGGCACTCTGATCGTGCTAGTTTCACACATTTTATTTTACAGTAATAATTGCCCATCAATAAGCGCTCTTAAAAAAAAAAAAAAGACTGATAACCCCTTCTATACCCAGACCTCAGATGGACAGCTTCCATTATTTTATTTAATTCGAAAGAATTTCGTTTTTATTGCTTCCTTCTTCAAAATGATATAATTGCCAAGGTTAACAGGGAGACCCATGCTTAATGGTATTAAAGTCTGCTTTGTTGAACTGATTACATCGTTTAGTGTTAATCCTTGTCTGGAAAAAAGTGAAGGTGAGTCTTAGCACATGCTGAATTTCTCCTAACTCTTTAGGTCCCTGTAAAAAATAAATCCCTAGAACTGTTTGGGAGAAGAGGGAACTTGGAACCAGAGGAGAGCACCGTCGCTGAACTCGATGTGCAAAAAAAGAGAACTTTTTTGTGCAAAACTTTTCCATCGCTGCGGATCAAAGGAACCGAAAGCACGGCCCGTTTTGTGAGGGCTGTGCCAACACGGTGGCTTACACTGACCCTCAATAAAGGCTGGGCTAGACAAGCGGGACACCTATATACATATACATGTATATACTTTTGTCAATGAGTACGATGGAATCCAGAACCAGGAGCACTTTTTAAAAATGGGGGGAGAGAGAGAAAGGAATTGACAACCAGATGAGGTGGGGAAAGGAGGAGAACACAGCCAAGAGCTGCAGCAGGCAGGTACATCATCAAACATTTAGTTCCTGCAACTCATGAAAAAAACAATCACACTCTAGTCCCCGGGAAATGGTTATCTGACGCAAGCCTGATGGTGAGAGTATCCGTCGTGTTTCTTTTCCGGACTATCAAAAAGTTACTTCTCGATTCAGCCAAATGTTTTGAGTAGGAGATCGAAAAGGGGACCAAGCGCTTCCCGCGACAACATACTGGCCGCAGCGGGGCCCAGCGCCCAGCGCGCCCGGAGTCGCGCGCCGCCAGCCCTGGGCTGCTCAGAAAGGATGAGTCCCTCGACTCCGGGAGAGGCGAGCCCGAGATCGGCCGGCGGGGACTGCTGGGGTTCCACGCGGGGTCTGACTTAAGCCTTTCTTTGGAGGAATACTTCTTCAGTTTTGTTCTGGAAGGGGAAATGGGCGCAGCTCCCCGCGCGACGATCAAGATTCCCAGTCGCTTGACAAACTTGGGAACTCCGGGACGTTCTAAACTGAGTTTCCCGAGTTCCTTTCTAGCTACTTCACCAGTGCTAAAAGACTGCTGGCCGAAGGGTGCTATTTTAAATTTTTTTTTTCTTCCACGTCGACTGGAGAAGCGCCGCCGCCTGTTCCGAAGACGACTTGCCGACCTCAGCGCCCCAGGCGCGGCGCGGCGCGGCGCCCGCCCTCCGCCCAACCCCGCTCGTGGAGAGAGCCCGGGTGGGGCGGGGGTGGGGAAGTATCTTCCCCGCCAGCCCGAACTCGGTGCCAGGGCGCTCTCCTGACATAACCCTGCCCAGGGGGGCCGAGACGTGCAATAACCACTGCTGGGCTCCCCTGCTGCCGGCCCCAGCCCCGTTCCCGCCAGCGTCGTCCTGGGAACAGCCCCCAAAAGCAGAAACTCTCGCCTCACACCTCCCCTTGCTCCCCGCTTTTCCGGTCCTTTCCGGGATCCCACACCCCCACCCGGTCCTCCCGCCCGCCCGGGCCGAACCCTGGCAACGCTCCCCACGCCCACCCCGCCACGCCATGTTAACCCCTTCGATGTTTCCGCTGCCGAAGGGACGGGAAACAGGGAAGGTCCCTCTTCCTCATCGCCCTCCTCCTCCTCCCCCGCCTGGGTCCTCTCCCAAGGCAGCCTAGAGGGGATTATGAAATACCCCGGTGGCGGGCGGGGGTGAGAGGCACGCTACCTCCGGACTTTGGAAACTGGCAAAGTCTCGGGAACACTTGTGCTCCCCCAGGATAGTTTTCTCCGCCTCGCGTCGAGCGCGGGGTGTTCGGGTTTCTTGGCGCTAACTGCAAAGATCCTCTCCCTTCCCCCAGCCCCTTTAAGGACATCTGATCTGCAGCCTCAAACTTTCTCCTCGGGTCGAAAACCTCCGTCAGCCTCTGCGAGCGACCCCAGGCGCGAGGCCGGGAAGGGAGCGCGCTGGTGTGGCGTTAACCCCAAGCCTGGCGCCCAGAGGTCGGCTGAGGCCCCGCGGGTCGAGGCCCTGCGCGCTGTTTGCAGGAGAAGCCCCAGGGGACCCGCGCGGGGCGTGTTGCCCCGGCTGAAACAGGCGTTCCCTTTTCCAGATCATATTCCCCATAAAATCTAAAGCCAGATGCATCGCTTGGGCAAGTTCCCATTTCACCGCGAAAGGCACAGATTTGGTTCCAAACTGGACTCCAATTCGAGGTTTCTGGTGCGGGTTTCGGTGGCGTGAGCAAGGCTGGGGTTTTCGATGGCTCTGGGGAACTGCCTGGGCGGATAACGTTGTAGACACTGAAGTCTGAACCTACCCCAGGCAAAAGCATCATTTGTGAATACAGAAAAGGAAAAGGAAGAAAAGCAAGGTGCAGAATAAAGACAACCATGGGTTTTCACAGCCGTGTGTGTACTTTATGTTTAAGGAGGGTAGAGGAGAAAAGACCAACTCCATCATTATAGACGCCCAGTTTAGCAAGATAACCCGATGGAACCTGTTTTACAAAAATATGTTACAAGGGAAAAACTTTTGCAAGAAAGTGAGAAAAGTGGCCACATACGAAACCAAAGGGTGAGCCTGGTGAAAGGCATTTTTATAGTCTGCTGAGTCAAAAACACCTTTTTCGGTGTATTTTTTTTTTTAATAGAAGCTTTTTCTAAAAGGAAGAACCTGAGTCCATTTCACCTGTAGCTTGCCTCTCATCATTGTATAAAGAAATCTGGGTGGCGTGGGCCGTCCTTTCTGCAATTCAGAGTTTCTGGTAGTGGCCGTTGTGGTCAAATGGCGGGGGTGGGAAGGTGGGGGAGGAGGAGGTGTTAAAAACCAACAAAGCTAGTCTGGGATTGACTACACCGCCTGTTACCGGCAGAATGCTAGCAGGAAACCAAGACTGCCTTCACGAGGTTCGCCTAAGCGAACTCCATTGTTCATCTTTTAAAATTACAGCTGTTCTTGAGTCCAGTGAAATGAGTAATCGGCGATGCAGAGGCTGAACAATGCAAACAAGTGCACAATTCCAAGTTTCCCGGGTGTAAAGACAGAGGGGGCGCGGGGCGAGTGCACCCAAGCTGCCCGAGGTGTGACAGCGGTCGGCTGCGCCCTGCAGGTGCCGGTGCGAAGAAGCGCGCAACCATCCACTTGCAGAGAAAGCGCGTTTCCACATTCCACTCATTCAGGATGAACAGACTTTAACACTTGCCCAAACCCACAAAATTGCCACAACAAAGGTGTTACTAAATGAAATAAAGTGAAGTGTTTGTGGGGCTTAAAGATGGGGGTTTTTCGGGAGTCTGGCTTCACGAACGTACCAGAGCGACAGAGCGAGGGACTGGCAGGCCGATCGGCCGGTGTTGGCTTGCTGGGAAAAGGGGTAAACAATCGGGGATACACCTGAAGTTGACCAGACTGGGACCGGCTGCCATGCCGGAGGAGTGGCGGTGGTGGAGTCACCTTGACCTGGTGAAAAAATGCCTTCCCTTAACTGAAAAAATCTGCGACCGGTAAAGCCGCCCACGCGGGCCGCCTTTGTCCCCCCAGTGACTGCGGCGAGGGAGGAGAGCTGGCGCAGAGGATGTCACCAGAGTTTCCTCAAGTGTTTAGACCGCGCAGAGCTCCGGTTTTTTGCGGGGCGGCGGGGTGCTTATCCAACTTCACTGGAGCCACAATTCTGTGGGCCTCGAATCCCAGGCGGCCTGGCACGTCCTCGCCGGGCTCCTGCTCGCCGGGGCCTCTCCCGGGAATGCGCAGCCGAGGGCCAGCGCTCGCCCCGCGCCACTTTCCTCTGCCTCCGCGTGCCTTCTGCGGCCCCAGTCGGTCCGAAGTTCAAGTTCAAGACCCAGGCCACGCTTTCCCTGCGGGCTGGGTATATTATCATCTGCGTTCGCTTTTCCCAGGGGGAAGAGGAGCTCCCGGCGATTTCAGGCAGCTCCCGGGCGCCCTCCAGGGACCGCCCCCACCCAGTGTCTGCACAGCTCGGGCCCCCGCCCTCGCCTCGCGACCCCAGACCTTGGCCTCCCACGGCCGCGCTCTGGGAAGCTGCTGCGACTGGGGCGCCCGGGTGCTTTCGTTTTGCTTTCGCTCCTTCCTCTCCGCAGCTGGGAAGACTGCGGAAGAACGAGGTGGGGGCGCAAAGCGCGTGTCCTGACAAAGTGGCGGCGACTCTGCGGCTTGACCCGAAGCTAGGACGGGGGGACCAAGGCTGAGGTCGAGGCCTGGGCATCTTTGCCACCTGTGGCCAGGAGGCCTTGGCTTGTTTGCTTCATGCGAGGGAAAGTGCTTTGTAGATATTGATGTGACAACATTGGCGCGGAAACGAATTCTTCTCAGGCGGCTTCGGTCTTTCAAATGCAGGCGGCCGCGCGGGGCAGAAGCGGGAAGCGGGCGCCTGGGGCCTTCAGCTACATTGGGAGAGAGAAAGTCGGCTCCTGCCCTGGGCTCTGAGCACCGTCAGGTGTGAGGGGACCAAAGCGCCGTCCGGTGAGCTGCCGGGCGGACTCAGCTCCGCGCTTTGGAAACCCAGCGACCACTACGCTGGTTCACTTTACTTCATCTCGTCTCCTTTATAGCTAGCTGGATAAACCCGTCGCATAAGGCCCCCCCCTTAAAAGAGGGGAGGGGGCAAACCTGGAAAGGTTTCCCAAACAAAAGCAAACGTACTGCAGCCCTGTCTGGCCCATGCGGAAGAGCTCCCAAGTTGGGACGAGCGCAGTGCCCAGGCTGGGAGCCCGGCTTGAGCGCGCGACCCTTTGAAAAGTACCCCCTGGCCTGCACTTGGCCCCAACGAGGGTGAGTGCGTGGAAACAGTTTCCACAAACCCCCTAAATAATAATATAAGCCTTCCGGACTGTTTACCACACTGTCCGGCTGCCGGGAGAGGTCCGACGCGCTTCCTGCCCTGGTCCCAGCTCTGCCTGTTTTCTTCCACCAGTGACCCGATGAGCTAAATTATTTTATTCCGACCCTGGGAAGTTCAGCTGCAATCCAGATAAATCACTTAGAGAAAGGACTGAAAGCTGCGAGGGTAAATTACACTCAAATTGGCTGCTGTACTTGCACTTGTTTTGCTGTCAGGCCTTCCTCTCGGGTTTACCGCCCTCCTTGTTTACATCGAGCTCAGGAACCGAGGCTTTAGGCCGACAGGGAGCTCAGTTTCATTTCAGGGGTATGGTGGGGCCTATCATTTCGTCATCAGGTTTTGAAGTTCGCCTGTTTTTGTCACACATCTAACTTCCAGTAAGTCCTCAAAAACTGTATTTCCCACCGCGGCTCAGGTCTGCAAGCTCGTGGGTCCCCCAGCCCTCTGGGAAGGGGGACTAGGGCTCGCGCGACGCCTCGCTGCACCTGCGGAGGAGGGAGAGCGTCTCGGCGCGCCTTGCAGCGCCCGCACCGAGCTCCGCCCGCCCGCCCGTCC
>NW_007249974.1:460023-460362 GCF_000164805.1 Carlito syrichta | reverse complement strand
TGGCGGGCGGCGCTGAGCCCCGGGGAGCTGGTTTTCCCGGGAGGGCACGTGACGGGGTTGGCAGCGCTGTGGCCCAGGCCGGGAGGAGGGGGAAGCGGCGAGCAGAAGGCCGAGGGCGGGCGGCTGGCGCGCTGTGTACTTAGGTCGTGTGCTGGGGCTTTTCTCTCCCAGGAGCCGGCGGGGGGAGGGGGAGGGGCCACCGCTCCGCCTTCTCCTTTTCGCAATGTTGACGCAATCTATAAATAGTGGAACAAAAGGACCAACTTCCTCGGAGCTTTGCTGAAACTGCACAAAAAATCGAGCTGGGGGGTTCCCTAGTCCCCGGCGATGGGGCGGGGA
>NW_007249974.1:459341-459856 GCF_000164805.1 Carlito syrichta | reverse complement strand
CCCAGGGCTCCGATCCCTGCGCGGGCTCGAGAGCTCGCCCCGACCGGGGTCTTCCTCCTCCGCCGTTGACAGGTCAGTCCGCGCCGCCCCCCTTCAACACCGTGGGCTTTCCTTTCCCTCCCCCAAGCCTCCACTTTTAGAAGGGAACTGAGCGGGGAAAAAAATAGGACGAGGCGCCGCAGCGACAGCCACCAAATCTGCAGCCCCGGCAGTCCACGACGGGGGCGGCCGAGGGGGCTCGAGCAGGCGGTCGGCGCCTGGCCCCTCGTCGTAGGGCCGGTGCCTGCGCCGCCGCGGCCAAAGACGAAGCCAGGCGGGACAGGCGCGCGCCGCCCGGGCGGCGGGGGGAACGGAGGCGCGGGCCGCCGGGCGGGGGGCGAGGGCGGGCTCGCGGCTGCCTCTCCCGCCCGTGGGCCGACCCCCGGCGGCGGCGTGTCGGGGCCGGGAGGCCGTTGCGCGCGCCTCGCTCCCTCCGAGCTCGGACTTGGCGTCTGCGTCTCGCCCTCTAGCCGCGG